>NC_061502.1:12256382-12266382 GCF_022539355.2 Hippoglossus stenolepis
GCAGCGCTGCCGACTCATCCCGCGGCTCTGAGATCTGCCGATTGATGTTCTGGAGGCTCGGAGAGTTGTAGATATGATTGAGAGGAACAGTGGGAGGAGGTGCAGGGTCGCGTCTCTTCTAAATGCAGAACAAAGCGTGGGTGATTCCCAGCATCTGAATGAGAAAATAAAAGCTTTGGATAGATAAGCGAGGATATGGAAGGGCCGAGGGGGGCAGGGGGGGCCGTTATCATGTTGGTACAGTTGGTCGGGAGAAAGGGGAGGAGGTGGGGGTGAGGGCAGGAGGGAGGGAGGGAGGGAGTGAGTAAACATACGACACTGAGACTGATAGTGGCAGCTCTCCACCTCAACAACACAAAACATGGTGGGACCATCAGCCCGTCGGCCACTGCGGCTTTTCCAGCCTCAACCGTGGTGCTGTTCATTTTTTCCATCCCACCCCCCCAACCCCACCTCCTTCATCTCCTGGGAACTACGCTCGCATAAACCATGGTCACAACTACAACCCCACACACACACACACACACACACACACACACACACACACACACACACACACACACACACACACACACACACACACACACACACACACACACACACACACACACACACACACACACACACACACACACACCAAACGCCACGGAGTGTTCTCTCACAGCCGAACCCTCGGGCACAAACATTAACAGGGACTTCAATGGCAGCGGGTTTACAGGCCAATGAAAGCAGCAACACTTTGGGTTTTAGCTACTGTTTACATCCGGCTGCATCCAAACACACATAATGGCCGTGAGGAAGGGAAAATTCACACATTCTGAACCTGACATCAAATGGAAAAACAAATACTCTCTGCTTGATCTCACACACACACACACACACACACACACACACACACACACACACACACACACACACACACACACACACACACACACACACACACACACACACACACACACACACACACACACACACACACACACACACACACACACACCACAGTATGTACATTTAGACCCATAGGTCGACCACATCATGGAAAAAGTCCCATGCTCCTTCAGTTGTGAGCTGATGAGAAGGGAAGAGGGGGGTGTGTCTCTCCAGGGTGGAGGGGGCGGGGGCTGAAGGTGGCTGACAACTCCTCCGGAGCACCTGGAAGGAGCCTAAGGTGGAGTGTGGGAGAGTTGGGGCAGGTCGCGACACGTTCTCGGCTCTGTTGTTGTCTGCCGGGGCTGCCAGAGAGCGCGGCACTTACACAACTCTGAGATCCTCTAACAAAAGCATCTCTGCAGGTCTGAATACACTCGCCACACACACACACACAAAATACTGCTCAAATTCCCAGGAGTCACCACTGACTCTGATCATTTTGTTGTTGATTGACTTTCTGTTGAATAAGCACTGAAACGAATCTCCTAAGATCAGATCTCCAGAAATCACTTCTTCTTTCGCACTTCAAAACAGCAGTTGCGCTGTACTGCCATGGGCAAGTCCTGTTTTAAAAAAGGCGAAGAATCAGCGTTTTCCAGTAGTGTAGCGTTAGCCTGCGCTAGCTAGAAAGTCAGCAATGTGGTCATATTTCACAGCTTAAAGTGTAACTTAACAGCTATGTGAAGGAAGTAATTGTTGTGTATCCCTAGAGTTATTTATTTGTTGGTTTCTTTCAGGTGTGACTGTCAAACTAGATAAAAAAGAAGTTCTATGTCATTTATTCTCTGTGTGTATTTGAATTTCAAAGAGTTTAGCCCTGAGCCAGACCACACAACAATGATAGCTATCACCATTTCCATACAGGGTTAGTAGCATACAGCTGTTAGAATACATTATATGAGTAGTTTTTTTTCAAAAGGCACTGGTATCAGGTCGGTGCTCTGCATCGGCCGATTTGCAACGGTATCGGTATTGGGAAGGGAAAAATGGTATCAGAACGAGGGACCAAATATAGGACATTATAAAGTATGGTTGTATAATTACTCATGCTTGTAGGGAGCTTTCACTCCGACCTTCTTTGGTCTGGACATTCAGACTTTTCAGTTTAGTCCGAAACAAAATAAAAATGGTGTGAATGGCACCTCTGACCACGATCCAGACAAACGGACCAAGATTTTGTCCAACCATAACAAGGTGGTCTCGGTCGGGATCAAATGAAAAATGGTTCGGTTTGTTTCCCGCGTGAAAACATTCTTTTGGATAGTTCGTAATGTCAGAGCAATTGCAAGAAGTTGAGACAGCATTAAACAATAGAGGAAGAAGTGGAAATAGCTCGCAGGATTTGCTTGTATGATAATGAGGACGTTGATCCCCAATGTTACTACAGAGGTAACGAAATTAACGAATGGTTCACGCCCATCTATAATCCAATCGATGTCAACAAAGGTAAGCGCAGCAGGCCTAGGTGATGACAACAGGACGTACGCATGTCAAACAAGAGCTCACTAAATTGCAATGTGGAACCAAAACTAACCAGATCAAATGTAAACAAAGCTACAAAAGACCACTTGGTTCGGACCCTGGTCTGAACTTCCGGTGTGAAAATGCCTTCTGGTTTTTGGAAAGAGAAAGAGGTCACAGCCTTACACCTCTTCCCATTAGCAGAATATAACAAGTAAGAGTTAGCACATTTCTACAACAATAACCCCCCATTTATTTCTCTCTCTCTCTCTCTCTTCCTGCACTACAGCATGAACACTTGGCCAAAATTACAGGTACGTTCTCCCGACATAGCAATCAAATGGCCTTTAAGACGCAAATGACCAGAGCCTACACCAACAATAGCCACTTTTCCTTTTTACATGCAGCCTCCCATCACGCAGTAAACACCTATTATATTCTTACCGTGCTGACCTCCAACAAAACAAGCCCGTGGGACCTTACGTTAGCGTTTCAGCGACTTTCCTCCATTGTTTTGGAATGCGACGACAGAGTGTGTGTGTTTGTGTGTGTGTGTCTGCTCTGAGACATGTCTGACCATGAGGGGATGAGGAGCAAGGATGAAGGATACAGCTCTGACTTTTCTTTAAATTCTCCAGCAGTGTTTTATAACTGCAGTGTCCTCCCGACCCACTTGCTCCGGCACCATATAATTTACACAACATGCCTTTGAGCTTATAAAGACAGCCAGATGTGTGTGTGTGTGTGTGTGTGTGTGTGTGTGTGTGTGTGTGTGTGTGTGTGTGTGTGTGTGTGTGTGTGTGTGTGTGTGTGTGTGTGTGTGTGTGTGTGTGTGTGTGTGTGGCCTACGCCTCCTGCAGCTATGCTATATTTGCTCTCCCCACTTTTTTCTTTTACTGTAGCCCTGGTAGTCAAAGGTGCATGTCCAAACACATCTTGCACATACTCTCACACAAACATGTATGCACAGTGTGCACGCAGGGTGTGAGGAGGACAAACAGCTCCATAGCAAAGCCATCATGTCATCACCGCCAGGTCCAAGAGGAGGGACGCTCATCCACAAACATGCCGAGTCATCCAAGTGTGTAAAAAAAAAAACCATCCTGTAGAACTGTAATCACTGTGAGGGTGAATGCACGTGCAGGGCTGATCCCAGACGTCTTCTTCTTCTTCTGACCTGGATGACGTGAAGTCAGTGCAACAACGACCATAACAAGCCGTTTCCCTGTGTAAAAAATGTCAGGTCTAGATGTGATAAGAGAGTAGCATCTCAGCTAGGGACGGGCGATACGGCCAAAAATCTGATCAGACGATATCGATAGTTATCACGGTGAATATCACATTATCCTATGATATGATAAATGTCATATAATCCAATGATATCACGATAAATGTCACATCATCACAATATCGCGATACATTTCACATAATAATTTCTTTTAAGTATAAAGACAGATTCTGCTCCTGATTGACGGTTGTACTTTCTGCACTTTACAAATCTGAGGTAGATTAATTATGTGTTATGCTTCCTCACCCTGCTGACACAATGCACTAGCATACTGATACATACTGAACCGTTATATTATTGACATCGTGTTATCGCCCAGCTCTAATCTCGATAGTCCAGGTGTTGCAGACTATAACCTGGCATCTGCCCAAAAGTGCCTCTTTAAGGGGCCCTACATAGGGTTCCATTAGGGCCCTCAACCTAGTGAATACATTGCATTATATCGTAGAACAATGTATTGTATCGTGATACGTATCATATATTAATATTCCCCCTATGAACTCTGGAGATGTCACTTGCTCTGATTAGACGTGTGACAGGATCAAATCAACAGTGTTGTTAGTATATAGCCCTCATCTGATGTGTTTTTATTCATGTTCAAATGCTGGATGAAGAGCAGGAGGATGAAGAGGAGGAGAAGACGGAGGGAGGGAGGGGGGGAAATGAAAGTATTTGGGATCCCTTGCCTCCCATACGTGGCCACAGCCATTTGGCCTACATTTAAAACCCAGCTCATTCACACCGTTAAAAGTTGTTGTCTTCCACCACAGGTATGTGCGTGTGTGTGTCTGTCTGTGTGCGTGCGTGCGTGTGCGTGTGTGAAACATTCAGGAGCAGAGGGAAACTCTCGACTCTCCTGCTGAACTTTTCTTCTCCAGGCAGACAACTCACCCTACATGTCGTCCGCTGCTCTCCGCTGGAGGAGGAACTTCTTTTTCACTCGACGCTGCTGGAAATCACAGCTTCATGGAGATATTCCTCATCCGCTCCGTGGGAATAACGTGAAAAGTCCCGAAACCCGGAGAATCTCCTGAATCATAAGCGCAAAAACTCTCCGGAGCAAAAAGAGGAAGAAGTCGCAGAAGCGGGTTCAAAGTCACTCCTGAGGTTTTTGGGGGTTTTTTTCTGGTCGAGAAGCTGCTTCAGTAAAAAAATAAAGAAAAAAGTTTCTGTCTTGTTTTCCAGCCGCAGAGCAAATAGAAAATAAAAGAGTGGAAGTGAAGCTGTGCCCGTTGACCGTGAATAAGAAGCACAGTGTTCTCTGCCGGGCTCGAACTCTCGGTGTGTTTATAGTAGTGGTCCCTCCGCTCCAATGGAGGCGTTCAGGGCCAGGGGGGGAGAGAGAGGAGCTCACGACGCGTTCAATGTCGGCGGGAAAATAAGGGAAACGCGAGGCTCACGTTCACTGGGTTGTGGTACGAGTTGTAAATCTCGCCTCCTCTGTGTTAATGGATGAGAAATTGACCAGACTAAAAAGTTTAAATAGGGCTGCACTTTAAATAGATTTTTCCCATAGATAGTTTCTGTTATTGTAGGCTGTTCTTATCACACACATGTTTTGCTGTTATTTCCAGTCAGTTTGGTTTTAATTAGTTATTTGATTGAGACTCTCAATTGGTCGAGTGTGTATGTGTGTTTTGGCTTCACTTTTGGGCATCTTTACGTAAAGTCACGTATAAAACAAATGACCAGTGACGTAAAACATGTTGTGAATTTACTTAGTTTGAATTTAAGCCTCATCTAAATACAATGCTGTGTACACATTACTAGTAATGATGCTAGTCCATTGATATGAATGAGTATGTTCTAAAATCAGCCACTCTGTAGATGATAATAATCACCTACTTTAGATTTAATAAATGTTTTGAATGCAGGACTTTCACTTGTACATGAGGATCATAACATTGTGGGTTTACCTTATAAGAATAAGTTATGGATCTTTCACCACTGCAGCTGCAGAACATACACAACCAGTGGTTTGTTGGTATTTACTGAGCAGACGTCACAAACATAAAAGTTGGCAACCAGGGATTCACACTACGGCTATAGGACAAATGGGGGATATGTTGTACAACTTCAGGGTGAATTCCAGAACGGATGAAGTTGGAATTTCTAAAACCAA
This sequence comes from Hippoglossus stenolepis, assembly GCF_022539355.2. NCBI lineage: Eukaryota > Metazoa > Chordata > Actinopteri > Pleuronectiformes > Pleuronectidae > Hippoglossus > Hippoglossus stenolepis. The sequence continues at coordinate 12,262,187 of NC_061502.1, forward strand.
GTCCATTTGCCCTTGATTCAACTTTTATTTGATAAGAATGAGTGGAAATCTTTATAAGCTTTTTGGAGGAATGGTTTTGACTTTTAAATCAAATTGACATTTTTCATTTCTTCTTGAGGGTAAAAAGTATGGGAGCCTATTGCTGCCACACTAAGTAAAACTTATCAAGTTAACACATGATAATTTTTAAAATAACTAACTTGTTAAAATAGAAAACTTATCACGTTATAACATAAAACATATCATCTTATATAAATAATTTTGTTAAAACACAACACTAACATCGAGAGTTATCACGTTGTAATGTGAAAAGTTGAAAAGTTTTTCACGTGGCAACAACATGCTATCGCACAGAAGAAAGCAAGTAAAACTAAACTCATAAAACTTATACACATTTACTATATATAGTACATTTCACCTCCCATTGTCCTGATGACCCTGTGTTAACTGCATATGACAAATACAACTTGAATCACTCAAATATGTGAGAAGTTCTCCACAGGCCAGCAGAGCTCAGGGGTCCCAGCCTCTGCGGGGGCCCTGAAGGCAGCAGCGGCTCCAGATGCCGTCCCCTCTGACATCAGACCGGAGGAATGTGAGGAATGTGGGCTCCTGGGAGAAGTCCTCCTCGTTTAATGGTTTTCCAGGGGCCACAGAGGTGACTGGGCGTCCAACAAAGAAGGTCCCCTCACCTCTCATGTCCCCTCTCTTTGCCTTTTGGGCCCTGGATGAGTCACAGCATCCCGGGGCCAATCTATTTACACAACCTACACATTTACAACATGGAGGCTGATTAAAAGAAAAATGTTTCACAAAATATACACTTTGCTATTTTAATTTAAGAGGCTGTCACTGGATATTTATTGTATTAATCAACGCAATTATTATATTGAAAATGTTTAGTTTCATATTAACCTTCAGTATTTTATGAAATATACAACAATAGTATTTGATAGTATATTTGATTAAGAGAAGTTATTTTAATATACATTATTATTATTATTTTTATTAGAATTATTTCTATTGAAACAGTAGAAGTGGGTTATACCAAATTTTTTTTCCAACAAAAGTATATATTCTCCTACTTCTACCACAAGAACCACCAAATAACGACATTTGTAGATTTTAGAATTTTGATTTTATTTATTTAGTTAATTAATGGTTCAGTTATTGCTCATGTCATTTTTATCTCTGTGCACAGGGATTTTTTCAAACCTCAATCCATACTCAGGGGAAAGTAACTCTGGTGGTGAAATAGTAAAATCCCTTTTTAAAAATTGAAATATTGTCATGTTCATTGCCAGCAACATTGCAATTTAAATATGTGGTGTACAACGTGTAATTTGCATCTGAGAATGTCAGTTTCTTTTCACTTTTGTTTTAAAATCCAGAGAAGTTCAACAGAGAAAATATTAAAGACGTGACCTCTGTGTCCTCAATTGTGGTTTTGTCCATGCTGTATAAAATTATTATTTATCCATATCTATGCTTAGGATAGTTTCCCCTTATATTTCTTATTCATTTATGTTCATTCAACCACATTAAACCATATATTGCATTGGCTGACACACACTTGCTTTCATGCTGTTCAGTGTCTTTGTGAATAAGGTCCATAATGATCTCATTAAAGGATTTTAAATATCACAGAAAGTTATTAGTCACTAAATCCTATGAGGATATAATAAAGAATACATTTTAAAGGTACCACAGGAGAGTTTACGTTTTTTTTTAAAGCACAATGACTGTATCTCCAGAGACTGTAGAGGTTCATTCAATCCTGTAGTTATGTCACAGTGAACTCCTGTCAGAGAGGATATAAGAGTAACAGTAAAGGCCTGGATAAATGCAGTAGATTATTTTGTTCTGTTTAAGTTTAGCTCTAATTCACAGATTGTACATTTTACACATACTGAAAATTATACACACTTAACACCAAACCTTTATTCTGCTGTAAATATTGTATTATTGATTTATTATTGATTTACATTATAACTCGGATCAGAAAGAATAATAACAATTTCAGCAGAATAAAACTGAGGTTTATTGGATTCAAGGATTATTTGTGACTAAATATCACCCTCTTGTGGCGAACATGAAACTCACAACAGCAGCACAATCATTATTATTATGAAGTATTACTTGAAGCTAAATCATGTTGGCAGTAATTACAGGGTTTAAACACAGAATGTAAACGGTCGTAATGTTACCTGCTGCAATCTGTCAGCCCATAAACTCAAGTCTGAAAGCTTTAAATGTCAGAAACAGAAAGTAGGTTGATGGTTGAAATGGATTCTGGGAATTTACTAAATGAGGGTGAATAAGGTCGGCCAAGTTAAAGTAAAGGGAACAAAACAAAAATGGAATTTACAACACACTCAAACCCTAAATAACCCCTATGGGATTTATTTGAAATGACAGAGAGCATATATACACATACAAGTGTATATAATATAAGTGCATATAATATAAAACTGTACATAATAAGACAGTCCAAGTGTTTTTAGTATGTATTTAATAAGTACACTGCTTCATGTTTCTCAAACATCAGCGAATGAGTCAGAACCAATGAGAACAATGTCTTTTATTTTCTCTTTCAGGATTTTGGATGAAAGCCCTGGACTGTGCTTCCTGCGGCTTCCTGTGGGAGATGCTGTGGGAGACTCATTCGCTTTCTGTAGCTCCAGTATCATAGGACCACGTTTTGGATTTCCTGATGTTTTGGATTCCCTGAAAGTGGTTTCCTGTCCACAATCTGAGGCCATGGCCCCAGTGAATGAACACAAATCTGTTTCTCTTTGTGTCGTCAGTGTTTCCTCACTGAGCCGGTGTTTCCTCACCTTTTCGAAGGCGGCCGTCGCTTTGTGTGACAGATTCACTGGAGAAAATTGAGCTTTTCAAACAAATCTGACACGGATCAACCTTCAGCAGCACACACAGGCCTCCTTACTCCCTTTAAGTGAATTTATTCTCTCCGACTCCTACGGCACAGGGAATCAGATAAAAAATAAAGTCAGCCTGTTCATGAGGCACAGTTGCACAACCTGACACTGAGCTTGTAATGAAATAAATCATAATGGACGATGAGGAAAGTTTCAAATGCAGCACATAAATTTATATAAGTTTATTGGTTTGTTGCAGGAACAGTATGTCCAGTCTCCTCCAGGTTTATAGGGGAGAGGGGGCCTCTCACAGGACTGACAGCTTGGACAGAATAATAATGTAATACGGGGAACTCTGAGTGGAAAGTCCTCTCCCTCTCACTGTGACTGAGATACGCTGCACTTGGAAAAGAACAGAGGACGTGACAGATAGAGGATTTTCCTGCTGACTGCTGACTAAACACTGAAAAATGTTTATGACTCTGCAACGGAAAACAAAATGAGAAAAAAGGGCCATCATCTGACGAGTAAATGGGATTTTTACACATTAGGGTAGATATGAATTATGTTTCCATCCCTGTCCAGTTGTTGGTTTGTTTCCTACCTGCTTGTTTGGTCTCATCTGCATTGATCTGCTTGTTAGCAGGACGAAAGTCTTCGTACTCACAAAAGCTCCAGTTTAAGTCGAGTTTACCTTGTTGAGTCGAATTACAGAGGGAGAGACAGAGGGAGGGGGGTGCACACAGTTTGTCTCTTCTTCAAGTTGAGGTTGACCGCAGGGTTCGTCTCATAGCTTGTTACATCGTCTGATGATGGATCTTTTGGTCTTTTGGTTTTGTTGCGTGTATGAAACAGCCTCCACCTTGAAACCTAGGATCCTGAATCCTGATAAAAAAGAGCACACACACACACACACACACACACACACACACACACACACACACACACACACACACACACTAATGTGGAGAGCACCTCAGTAACCTTCCTGATGACTGAATAGGAACTTGAGAATGGGACAAACACAACATTCATGAAAGGGTCCAATCGTCAATAGTTGATTTGAGTTACGTTGTTTTAGTCCTGAAAATAAAAGCCCCTGTACTGTATAGGAGGCCTGCAGCTTCTTTTTTACTCTTATACCATCACTGTTGTTGATGCTGTATAGTTTGGTTTGAATGGTTTTGAGCTACTTGTACTTTACTGGAATGTTTCTCCACCACCCTCACAAGGAAATGACTGTGCATTTTTCCCAATTCACGGGGGTTCTCCTGAGAGCTCTATGGCATGTTTCACATCTGGAAATATGAACAAAGG
>NC_061502.1:15553882-15721138 GCF_022539355.2 Hippoglossus stenolepis
CTGGAAATTTTGCACATTTTATTTCTTGTACAAATGTCATTGCGAGACAAGATTTAGGCGTGAAAACATAATTTTTGTCGATATGAATCTGAAGAGAAATAAGCAAATTTCGATATATTTAACTGAATGCACTCTAGTTTCAAATATATGAATATCTGATTTCTCTTTCTACTGTCCTCAATCATAGATTTCACGTTTTGATTTTCAGTCGTCGAGCAGGTTGTGGCAGAAACCAATAGGAATGTTATAAGTTTCTATTTTTGTAGAATGAAATATGTTTATCTGCTCTACAGATAAAGTGATGAAGCAGAATCGGGAGATAAGCGAGATGAAGCAGAAGATTGCGGAGGTGATGGCCGTCAGCCCCGGTGTCTCCTACATGGCTCCTCGGCCTCAGGTGCCACAGTATCTCACCAAGCTGCTCAACTCCGAGCGCTACATGCTGAACCCACGAGCGCTGATGTACCAGTGTCTGAAGAAATGAAGGGAACGCCAGATCCCCGGACCTCCTCGCCATCCTAAAAAACTGGCGGGGGAGGGGTTTGAATGGATTTTTTATCACAGAGCTAAATGACAACACACAGTCGTCTACTTCCAGCCATGAGTGGAACCAGAAGGAGCCTCCACATGTCGAATGCCTTTAGCTGCACTGACGGTGCTACTTCATTCTGTATATTTCACGTCTCCTCTCGCACATCACGAGCTGAAAACGAAGATATCTGATATGCAGAGCTGCCGTAGGCACGAGTTTTATGTGAAGACGCCGCCATGACAGTGTCAACCATCAAACTGGGATGCAAACAGAGAAAAGCACAAACATCTCGACCAGTTCACACACTGAAGGTTTGTGGGGAAACTGGTGCTGGGTTTTTACACAACTGACAAAAGAGTAGATGAAGCGGCCGCAAATGTTTAGTCCAAATAAAACTGGACCCCGTCGATCTGCCGCTCTCCTCTAGGATCTGAAATGATCTCACATCCGTAAGTATGAATTCATTCTTTACTTACGAATTCCGATTATTTAAGTTCAAATTTTGCAAGTACGGTAATTCCTTTACGTTACAGACGCACTAACAAGTTACCGACTGCAGCTTTAAAAAGACAAATCTGTTCCTGACATTAAAAATAAAAATAAACAAGTATTATTCTTACACACGGTTGTAAGATTGAAAAAAATACAATCATCTTTGTTTTAATAGTTATTACAGATTTATCTTGATCGGCAGTGATGCTGATAAAATCTAAATCGAATGATTTTTGGTGTTTTTGAGGACAATATTATTGAATTGGCCTTTTTATATTCCTAGTGAACAATGACCGTGAACCAGGAAACTTACACTGAAGCAGCTAAATAGAAATAAGCCATTTTTATTCGTATCATTTACACCTCTGCTTTTTCATATTTGAAAATATCTCATGTGGAAAAAGCCTTATTATATAAAAAAAATATACATTCTGAAGTGTTTTGGATTTCAAGCTTCAACAGATGTTGGTCCACTTAGCTTTAAAAACTTTGAACTTAACATTTACTTACACTAGTAGGATAATAGAGAAATGATACCATTGAATTATGTCCTGAACCTAATTCTGTTTATGGACTTCAGTTGTATTTAAAACCTTCTCCATACATTCTTTGAATAAATAAGAGTATAAATGTATAAACTACTATTATTGTCCAACATCAACATATTCTAAATTTTAACAGAGCAAATATGCAACAATTATTGTCAGGGCCTGTCAGGACTTTGATCATTTGGATTGAAATCCAGACGAAAGTCATCGGTTCATTGAATTAACAATTTAAAATCTGTTGTTTATTTTAAGCGACCCCTCAGAGTTGGCATATTTCTATTCTACGCCGTCTTTGTTTGAAATTTCTAGAGCGACATCTGAGCGTTTCCCCTGAACAATGACGCCATGTTAAATTGTCTGTGATTGAGCTGATCACGTTGAGGAGATGCAGGAGGAACAGGAGCTCAGCTTGTTTCCACTGACAGCTGAAAACTAAGCATTGATGTTTGGCAGCTTTCTGTCTCGCAAACGGAGAAAAGAGAGAGAGAATGTGTTCGAGAGTGACGCCATCGGCCCGAGATTAGAGTCAAAGTGGAGTTGTGATATAAGAAGGAACGGTGTCGACCAAACGTGGTTCATGAATTTAATTACTGTGCCTATATACGCTACTTTCAAACTGGGAAGTAAAACACAGATTTAATGTGAAAGAGTAATGTGTTTGAATTGAAGTGCTATGTACTGTTTTTGTAGTTTTTTTTTATTTTAATTTCGTTTGTTTTTTTTACTCACAATGTACAGAATTGAAAAATCGCCGCTGAAAAACACTCATGAACTGGATGTCGCCATTTTGGTAGCTTTTTCTTTAGAGTGTGCGTTTCTAGGGCGTTTTATATGGAAAAATATTTTTAGTCTCGCTGTACTTTTATTAAAACTGCTGTAATTTTGTACGGCAACGTGTTTGTCAGCATGAAACGTGTTTTATTCAGCTGTTATTCGAGCACACATTGTGACTCTGAGTATGTACATGGATCTACTTGTACAAGGGCTAGTTTCTTAACATTTTGAACAAATAATTGTCGGTGATGCTCTGAGGGTGGAGATCCCTCCCTCTGATACACCAGGATGGGCTTTTGTATAAATAATTTAAACAAGTGGATTTTCTCTCATTTGTGTGTGTGTGTATACATTATTTAACTGGAATGAACTCAGTTACTTCAGTTTCCAATCTTGAAGATAAAAATACACCAAAGCATACTTTTTAAGTTTGGATTTCTAGAATATGCAGGAAAATTTTTGTCTAAATGCAAAAATGGACCGTTTCCCTGTTGTGGGACTAATTAAGAATTTTGTTATCTAATATTAAGAGTTTTTAACGTCAAATTTTCCTGTGACATTTTTAAAAGCTGTAATCTTTGCTTATCACTTGTCGGTTCAATTGAAGAGAAATGTTCCTTTCTCAGATTCTTAAATTTCAAAACTTTTTAAGGTGAAAGAGGTGATACTTTAATAATTCTTTTAATGAACTTCTTCTAAATAGTCAATAGGTTACTGAGATTTCATTTGTTCCTTGAATTTTAACGGAGATATTTTACTTTAGAAGCATACATGTAAAACACAGTATCGTCTGCGTACACGAGAACCTGCTCCATATCATGGCTCTCAGTTGTTAAGGCCTCATTTACACCAGGTATCAATGTTTGCTATCAACAGCAGAAAGCAGTTAAACGTACAGGAAACACCAGAAAACATAGGATCTTTAAATCTTTCGCCTTCTTACTTCCCTTAACAATTAAAATTGCCATTGCACTATAAAGCTGAATGTGTGGTTCCATGTTTGAGTAACATTTTACCATCGACAACATGACACGAACAAAAACAAGACGACACCAAACACAGGCCTTAAGTGCTGATAGAGTAATTTTTTATTTCAGGAGGTGAAAAAAGAGGGTAAATGTGTAGCAGAAACAGAGCAGAGTCCAGCATACAGTGTACAAGATGGTTACAAGCATGCCAGGGAGTCCCACACTCGCAGTATCTACAGAGCCTAACAGCAGGTGGTCACGGCAGAGAGAAGGCGAGACGCTGACATAATTACAGAAATTTATAAGTTAAATTGACGTTGCGTTTTCGAGCTTGATGCATTCGAGAGTCTTCAAAAACCGATACAAGGTAGAACGTCGCTTCAGTCCCTGCTCAGGACAAAGTTTAAAAAGGATCAGACAATCAGACTTAACCTAACAACACCATACTACTTACACTTCAGTATGCCGGGACGAAAGATTTTTTATACAGACAACTATTAAAGAATTTGACGTAAAAATTTTAAAATACATTTTTAACACTGACTTAAGGAAAATACTGCTGTTGTCTAGTTTTACTTTGCTTAACTCTACGGAGAGAAATGAGCAAAAAAGTGAAAACATTTGCATTTTCCTTAAGTTGCAACAAGGATTTTCTCTTTTAAAAGAGAAGCAGATGGCTGTATTGGGTGGGAGAAAAAAATAAGATGGAAAGCCATCAACCACTTAGTGGCAACTTTTCCCACCAGAAGATACAAGGACAGGCTGCAGGATCTGCAAGTCAGACCAAGGCTTCCTCCATCTGTCCTCGCAAAAAGCTTTAGCCGCAACTCAGAGGTGAAGCTAAGAGCTAGTCCTGCTGTAGAGGACGAGGAGGGCTGAGAGAAGGCCTGGGGAGTCCTCCGCTACGAGGACACCGTCACCGGATTGAGGGAACCGTTCCGGCTGTAGAACCTGGAGAAGGCCTCTTCAAGAACTGATGCAAGTCGCGGCTGATCGCCCTGAAACGGAGACACGGTGGGGTCAAAAAAAAAAGTTTATCTGTTAAACCCTGAAGCCAGGATGTTGTGGGTGTACTAATAATAGAAGAGTGTTGAGTTCCCAGAGGAGTCACAGTGAGGAACTTACCTCACTGATGAATCCCAGCTGAACAAGCTCCACAGCCAGTTCCTGCACGTTCTCATCTGGACAGAAACACAAAGAGAAGGAAGACTGAAAACTGATATTTTAAATAATTTGTTAAATATATGATCACAAAAGTGAGAAACTTGAAACTAAATGTAAACATGAGTCTTTGGTTTTGATGAAACTGTCAAATTGTCAAAACAGTAGCGTGTCCTTGTTTGTTCAATGTGAAAATTGCAAATAACTGTGCATGACAAGTCTTGTTAACTCTAGTGTGATGTTCCAGAAATACTCACTTGGTAACAAATCACAGCTCAAGTGCCTGTTCAATTTATCCTCGAGTTTCAACAGCAGGGTCAACTGAGAAGAGAACAAAGGAAGTCATTTAGAAACATAAAGCAAACTTAAAAAGGTGAGAGATTATTAATCAGAGGCAGAATCATGACTTACATGATGCTTGGCTCCTTCATCCACCGGCTCAATGTTACATTGCATCTGAAGAACCTGTCATGTGAGCAAACAGAATCTGGACTGAGAAAAAGCTTTCAGTAAAATGTTCAAAAGACAAAAGTTAAAATTGAAGCAGTGCACTTAGTGGTAGGAATCATCTTTGTGATTTATTCTACATGTTATGTTCAGAGTTTTAATGAAGAAACTATCGGTTGAGAACAGTTCTTCAGTGTTGATGTAGTTTTAATTCCACTGCTTCTTTCCATTTGTCATCTGCTCTTTTCTTCTGTCTATTGTCAACTTTATCTTTTATCGCCAGGATTTAGACAAAATACATTTCAAATAAGTCTTATATATAAAGTGTTATAAAAGGTGAATGATAAAACACAATCAATTTATGATGTTTATGATTTTCTGTTGTGTTGTAATTTAATCTCACTCCCACACGTCAGTTCTTACCTTCCTGGTCTCGAGCTCTGCAGGTTCAGGAGTCGGGGATTTGACTGACGGGGGAACTATGGGGGACTTCACCGTCTCCTGCTGAGGCTGCTGTGGACACGGGACCCCGAACGCAGTCAAAGGATAGATCCCGTTCCTGATGCACCAAAGAGAGAGACCAGCAGTTTCAACGAGGGACATTTTGAAAGACTTCCTTTTTGTAACCTGCACATTGAAGGCTGTATTGAGCGTGAACGATAAGACGAGTCACATTTCCATGTACTTTCATCTGTGATAAAGAAGTTGCTTCAGTATAAGCTAAGCAAGTCTAATTTGACTTTCTCCACCTAATTTGAGAGCAGGTCTTTGTATTTAAGTCAGAATCTTCAAATCACAGGTAAATCAAAAGCAAATCTGTTTTCTTACCGTACGTCTTCAAGAAACTTGTCGAGCTCCAGGGCAGGAAACTGAGAGAGTCTGAAACAGAAGACCATATGTTAAAGTGAAGACCTGAAAAAAAAATATTCCTTTCTTTCAGATTTGTTTCCATCCTTCAACAGCTGATGACTCACTTCATCTGAACTCCGTCCTTGACTTCAACTATCACCAGGTTAGGATCCATGTTCTTTGTCATCTCCTCTAAAGCATTTTCTGGAATCATATCTACGGATATACAGACACTTCAATTAGAAGAACATTCACACATTTTATTTACAAACACACTCAATGCAACATATTACATTTGGACCTGCATGTCCTGTCTGACACTTTGCTCTAAGCTTCTTGAACTGTTCACTTAAGATTGGAACTAACTAACAAACACTAAAAGGTTCAGTCAATGCTGTGAGGGGGGACTTATCACAAGTAACTGCTAATGTACCTTGGATTTTAACAACATCTCTATTTAATACCAAATACCAGTATCCATACCAATAAAACATTCTATAGATGTGAGTGTGTACTTCTCTACTCACGCTGGTGGCTGACGATGCAGTGCGCAGCCAGAAGCTTGAGTAAGGGCACCTCAAACAAGGCCTGGTGAAACAACAGCTCCTTAGCTGTGGGCCGTTTATTGGGATCCACCTCCAGACATTTCTGGATGAATTCCTGAACGAGCACAAGAAAACAAACTTCAGTTTGTCAATCTCCCTCCCAAACAGCCATAGAAGCTTGAAATCCTTTGCTCTGCTCACCCGCTGCAGTGGGTCCTCTAAGAACTGAATGGCACTGTTTATGGCTTCTTGGGACACATAAGACGAATCTCCATTACTCTGGATTTCCAACACAGCCATCTGACGTTAGTGAAGAAAGGTGTAGATTAGAAATGATTCAGAAATACAAACACAAAACTGAACTCAACAGCAACCACTACTGTGCCAGATGTAATAAAAAGAACAAATAACAGCTAAGAGAAGATTTCCTCTCACCTCTAAGGCGCACATTCCAAAGGAATAGATATCCACGGCGGTGGTAACATTGGCAACAGCTGGAAGTAGAGAGAAATAAAAAGCTGATCAATATAACAGAAACACCCCCACACACCGGAGCTGTATCTGAGACACATAACACACTGGAGGGTTTTTTACCTCCATACTCTGGAGCAAAGAAGTGAAGGCTCTTCTGCTCTTCCCGACAGGTTTTCACATGATTGTTGATGGTGTCTGGAGCAACTGAAATAGTGGGGAAAAAAAGACTTAACAACACCAATACTAGATTTCAGGCTGACTCTGGTAATAAAAGGCCACAGAAGCATAGAAAACAAGAAAAGGAATGACTGATGATGGGCGTTAATCACTGGCTTCAGTGATTGGCCAGTTACCTGAGCCGATCTTGATGAGGCCATTGTGCTGAATGAAGATGGTGTCACAGGTCAGGTTGCCATGAATGATGGGGGGTTCACATAAGTGCAGGTAGCTGGAGACAGAGGGTAATATGGTTAATTAAAGTGCCACCGAAACTGTGGTGGTTGGTGGCTTTTGAAATGTTGGCCTCGTTCACATTATCCAGAATTGATTTCTGAAACTGGATGTTGCTTAGTAACAGAGCTGATTATCTCCAGTTGCAATAAATAAAATCTTGCCGCTGTGGATTACTTCATAGAAGGGAACCCGTCTCGCAGGCTTACCTGAGAGCCGACAGTATCTGTGTGCACCAGCGCTTCCAGGCCTGTCGGAGAAGAAACAGATTTAGTTTCATGTAGAAAATAGAAACCAGGCTAAATGGATTTTTTTTATCAGCCGTTAGTGACTCGAGATTTCAAACCTTTTCATTCATGGTCTTGTGGTTTTTCTTTGTCTTCTTTAAAAACTGTTTGAGACTTCCTGAGGACATGTATTCTGTGATGAAAATCACCTGCACACAAAAACAAAGCAGTGGAAATGTATGAGCACAAAAGTTCTTTGTATTCTTCTTGATCAGATTGGATGAAAGTGAGATTTTTCAGAGGATTTCTTACCCTGGCTCTGTTCTCTTTAACATCCGCCCAATACTTGTGGAACTTCACGATGTTCAAGTGCTCGAGCTGAATTAAATTGTCAAATACCGCTTTAACCTTTTCCTGTAAAAGAAAAAGAGGAATTGACACATGAATACATTTCCAACGGTGGCTCTTTGATAGTGACTGCTGTGTCTTACTTTGTATTGTCACGTTTGTCAGTTAAGGTCAACAAAACTGAGAATATCTTCCTGCAGGATTGCAACTGAGTGAACCCTTGAATGTTACTTAAAACAATTCTGTACATTTTTTTTTTTTGCAGCAGTCTTGATGACCAGTAGCTTTACAGTTTAGTTGACATTCACACATACTCAGCACTTCTATATCTAGCACTTTATCTGTCATGCATCCTATTCACATGCTGCAAGTTAAGCTGTCAGCAGTTTGGAGCACAGTGTCTTTGGCATGAAGCCTGGATGCGACAGGAATCGAACTACCTCGAACCTTTGATTAGTGGGAGACCCGCTCTAGCTCCTGATCAATTTTGAAAGTGAATCGACTTATAATGATCACCAGGGTAACCTTTACAACATGTGCTGCTCTCTTTGGCTTTTCACTGTTTTGTGACATCTAGGACAGAGTGGTTTGATGTAAAGCTCCCCTGGCTGGGAGTCAAACCCTGAGCATTCTATGAAGAAAAACCATCGAGTTAAATGCCTTAAATGCCCAAAAAGTATGCAAGAGCATTAAAAACCACGATTCTGCTTAGATTTCCCCCTTCACATTTCTGAAAGTTGTTTCCACAGCTATTTGGGTACCGTGTGTACTTTGCTACGCTGCTGGCAGCAACAAGTCCGACCACTTGCCCAAGGAGCTTATAGCCAATGGGGAAATGAAAACGGGCAGACGTCCACATTGTTAGTAAGATCACACCAGTGAAAACAACTTAATGTGTGAATAACAATGTAAAACACTGTGTTTAGATACTTTGTTCCTGGCAGGTGTAAAAACTGACATGCTGACATCATCCTGACATAATGATCAAATATATAGTAACACATATTTCTGCATCAGCTCAACTGTGCACCCACCTCTTGTAGTTTGAAATTCTTCCTCTCGGAGAACATGACCTCATTCCACACCACCTCAACTCCTTCCTCCGTGTCCATGGCCAAGTAAGCATTATCGATGCCAGGGACGTTACGCTGATTCACCTTCAGGGAGGAAAACAACAACAATGCATCGGTGGCATCTTCATAACAGTCAAGCTGACTGTTGCTCAGACATACACTATATGGACAAATGGCTTTTAGAACATCCCATTCTACTTGGAGTTGAGGTGCGTCCCAATACTTTTGTCCATGTTGTGTTTTATCCTCCTACCTCTTCTCTGCGTTTCTGCCAGCGTCCACACGGGCTCTCCTCCAAAATCTCCGACTCATCCTCGCTCTCCTCCTCCTCGTCCTCCGTGGCCGCGGTGGCCGGAGGCTGCGTCACCATGGACACGGGGGGAGACACCGATGACACCACTTGACCCGCGGCGGCTCCTGCCCCCACCGTCTCCGGCTTCCCCTCCTGTGCAGTGTCCGGGCCCTGCTTGCTGTCTCCCTCAGACATCCTCTCTCCTCCTCTGGGTTGTCAGGCACCGGGAGGCTGCTGCTCGTTTCACACACAAACACAACATGAGCGTCACTGTGGATGAAATGCAAAAAAAAACCTCCCATCTTTAAACCAGCTGAACGGGAGAATGCACTCGTTAGCTGCAGCTAGCTAGCACAGGTGCAGGAGAAGTTAGTTAGCTGGTGCAGCTCTGAGCGAGAGGCCGTTATAAACCGCATCACACACACACGAGTGGGAGAATCACATGTAGTTGTACATACGTGTTGAAGATGGGAGATGTGACGAGGCCAGCTCCAGTTTAACAAGCTCCCACCGGTGACACACACGAACCACGGCGGGTTGTTTAGCTCCGGTGGCCGAAGGTCTTCTCGGTTTCACGGCCGAGTCGCAGCTAGCTAGCTCCCTGGCTACTGACTCAACAACCGGGGACAACAGCGGAAACCATTTAGCTAATGAAGCTAACAAGTCCCAGTGGGTTTATTCACTGAGAACCGCCTCTCAACCTGCTAACTAGCTAGCTAGCTAGCCCGCTGTCAGGGGGGCAGTGTCTGGGGTATAGCAGCCGGACGCCCCTCACCTCTGCTGCCGCTGCTGCTCCTCAAGACTCCGCTAATGTGAGTAAAGTCCACAAAACAACAACACCGCAGACATGTTTCCTGGTAAATAACAACACAACACCGGGCAGGAACCCGACGCACAAACACAGCGACGTTAATTATCTCGGTGACCTCACGAACACAGACAGGACGGCGGACTGACTGCAGCTAGCTTAGCATTTAGCCACGGATGACGACGATGGAGGGTTGCCAGATACGGTTTGTCTCATCCCCCCCCTTTTCCGCCAAATCACTGTGACATCTTGTTTTTAAATCCCACTGATGTGATCGATGTATTCATCCAAATTATTTATACATGTTCTCACAGCATTTTATTACATCATCAGTGAGAGCATTGTTGCCTCAAGGCGTGGCCAAAATGCCGGGTCAATTGTGACGTCAGTTTGGAGTTTTTAAATGACGTCACAGCTAAAGTTATTCAGGTGTGACTTCATTCCGATTTCCAAAATATATTGGAACGTGGCATTGACCTTCTCACCAGAGAATGTATATAAAGATGGATTAAACAAGATTACTCCCCAAAAGTGAAGCCAAAGCACATTGACCTTCCTGGTGTGTTTGGTTTTAATTAGTTATTTGATGTTATTAAAAAATGGGGCAAAACGTCATGATTGACAGCCGAGTGGCAGAGGTTGGCTTCCGTGTAGTTTGTTGTCAACCACAGCTTCATCATCCCATTCACCCTGATTATAAAAGAAATAAGAATGCAGTTTTATTTCTTCAAACCTGGCAACCCTGCCACTCAGCCGCCTCCCTCATCTAATTTGACATGGCCGCAGATTGACAGAGGCCTGGACCAACTGAGAGCTGAATGAAGAAGAGGGGTCTGTTCCCTCATCCTGTCCGAACCTCTGAACATGACTGTGTTTTACCACTAGGTGTCAATGTAGCTGGTTTTATACAAATGTTCAATCCAAGGGTGGAGGAGAGATTTTAAACACAGACTCCACATTTCATCAAAGCTGCTGTTTCATCCCCTTTCTCTATATTGTGTAATTCTGAGGTGGAGAATACTAAATCTTTTATATATTTTTGTGTTTTTTACAATAAACAATAAAGACATTTAGTCTTAAAGGGATAGTACATGGAAACTGAATATGTACAAAATGTATATAATCATAGAATCTAAGCTTCTCTTCATAAATGCTCAAATAAACATTCATATTACTGATAAAAATTATCTCTGTGTTCTCAATAATACACATTTTGCAGGTGCATTAAAATATCCCTGTTAAACTGATATAATAAGTCAGATTTGTAGCTAATTAGAAGCACAAAAGTTTTATTTTCTCTGGCTTTTAATGTAATTCCATAATGACTACACCACCCACTTCTTTCCCAGTCTTCCTTTGTCAGGATTTATCACGCTACAAATGTCACGCCAGGTAATAACCAGTACGTTCTGCACTATTAAATTTGTGGAATAGATTTCAGACGGGAGAACTGCACGACACTGTGATCTGAAAATATTGAGACCGGGTCAGGGTCTCTCTCTCTCCTCCTCCCCTCCTTTAAAGAGGCCTATATTTAGATGCAGGGAGACAACACTGACTGTGTGAGTGTTGCTGTGAGAAGCTGTTAGTTGGTGACTGTCCATGAGCAGTGACTGGACTTTTTAAAAAAGGAACCAAAAGTGTTCACCGGAGAGTCAAGGAGGACACAGGAAGTTTCTTTGGGCTGTTTTGCAAGTCGATTTCTGCAAATAGGGAAGTTCTCCACTTTAAGATCTGAACCAGGCTGAGGTGGATTCTGAGATAAGATGGAGGACAAGACACATGAAGGGAAAGTTCCTCTGGTGGAAGACACACAGGTGAAGGTGCTTCATGAAACTGAGGCGTCACACGGGCCTGATGACAAAGCCGATTACCCTCCTGTTGGGGCAAACTCCATCTACTCTGCCATCCTGAGCAGAAATGAGGCCGTGAAGGATGCCAAGCGTCTCAAGACATTCTTGGAGCTGCGGGACAAATACCTGAAGAAGAAGGTGTTGTTTGAGGACCCCCTGTTCCCTGCAAACGACTCCTCGCTCTTCTACAGTCACAAACCTTCCATGAAGATAGAGTGGAAACGTCCCTCGGTGAGTTCCAGTCTGTCGTCATCGTGTCCTTTAGGCACCAAGTCACACTCAAGGCAAAAGTGGCTCATGCACGTTTACAAAAAAGCTCTCCTCTAAGTTCCATGTGTATGTCACCGCTTCCTGTGCAGCACATGGGTGGGATGACACGCTGATATGGCTGAGTGGTTGTGACTGGATTACTTGCGGGTGCATAGCTCTGGGTTATCACCTTCTACAATCACCGACAGCTGACAGGAGGACACTCGCTTTCAATGCTGGGAAGCTTATTGGCAACTCAGTGTTGACTTCAGGGTTTTGATACTGATTTACAAGGACTTGGGTTTGGTTTGACATGAAATGGTTCTGATCTGCATCTCTGAAAGTTGTCAGCAGACATTTAGCTGTGTTTGGCACGAAGAGACAAACTTTGCGTCCCTTGACTCACAGTGCCTGGCAACACACTGACGTAATGTAAACAGCAATACACGGAAATGCAAACACAAACACATGACACTACACTTACAATGCCACAATGTAAAACAACTCTGTTACAGCCAAAGTTAGATATAAGTATAAGTATATCAAAAGTTGGTGATATATCTACACTGGTGTGTGTAAGCTATGTTATCATGTATATGCTTGGATTAATATTATTGATGCATAAACATGTAACCTGTGAGTAGCAATGCCACTTATTTTCAATCACACTTTAAGCAAAAGGTCTATTTAAATTACTATATATATAGATGGTATATGCAGTTGTAACAATGAATTAGTTCATAATTAAAGGATTAATTTGTTATTTTACTGGTTTCACTGGACTGATCATATTTCTCTGATACATTTGAACTAATGCCAGCAAAAACCTATGTTAGTTCAGCTTATCCTGGTTTAGCACAAATCCTTAGAACAAGTGGATGCAGCCTTTCCACAGATTAACACAATATGATGTGTTGATTAATGAGGCTATGAGCTGCTGGTGGGCAGGTTCAGTTACCTCAGTAGTGACCAAGGCTAGCTGTTTCACACTGTTTCCTGTCTTAATGCTAAGCTAAGCTAACTGGCTCATAGCTTAATATGTAGAGTATGATCAGTTCCAAAATGTCAAAGCAGTCCTATAGGTCGCATTAAATGGAAATACTCAAGTAAACTATTGTGCAGTAATTGAGTAAATGTACTTAGTTACTTTCAATTTAAGCATTAACATGACAATCAATCACTCTCTGTTTATGATGCTGTTATGAAGATTAAGTATTGATGCTTATAGAATGACTTTTCATTCCCACATTATTTATTGACCCTTTTTTACAATTACATGAAAATAAAATAGGTAAAATGTTTGTTGTTATTTATAAATTAATTTTATCGGCCACCATTAAACACACGTGACAAATTTAACACAGACATTTTATTAGTTTCAGCTTTGTTGAAATCCAGTGGAGCACAAAGTGAAAGTGTGGTGGCCACTTAATGGCCGATGACAAATGCAGCTTGAGACATTCAGATGAGACCAGTGATACATGAATCCCATCAGGGGGTCAGCGGTGGTGCCCACTCTAAATACGGAACATGAGGCTGCATTTTAACGGCCTTAGTTATGGTCACTCATGTGATTAAGGGACTCGAGTCCCTGCTGTGAACCCTCTAAATAAACTCTGTATGAGACCTGATCACTCATATCTTTATTCTCACCATCCTGTTTTCTGATGCCTGAAAACTGCAGCTTCAGGATATTAAGAGTTTTCCTGCAACATTAGATTTTTCTTTGACGATCGCATATTTCGTTGGATGGATTTCAAAAGGTTTGAAAGGAGAGTGGTATAAATCTTTTTGTCCTGTAGCCACTCTTCACATGTTTGGCCTTGATCTACTGTTTGTTTCTCCTCTGCTTGTGTAATTTGAAGGATTTCAGAAGAGAAAGGCAGACAAATAGAAACATGTCATAAACATAAGCACAATCTGTGTAACAGAAATATACTTTTTCATTTTTATTCCTTTAATTATCTTGTGAACCCCTTCGGATTATGTGGACCATAGACTGTCAATAAAGATGGACGACACTTTGAAACCATCTTTGAGAAAAAAATGATTTGACATGTGCTTTGATTCTTTACTTTGGTCCATGTCCCATCCACTAACATGGAGGGAGCAGAGTTTATGACCTATACACTAGTGGAGATTGAGATGCTTTGGCTTCACTTTGGGGGGAGCGGTCATTCCATCCATCTTAACATACAAGTTTATGAATCAAATCCACAAGTTGTAAATCACTTATATAAAAGCTCTTGTAATCTTCCAACATGAACTCCCTCTCATAAACAAACGTCTCCATGATGACAGTCCGATAACACACCAGCGAGTTGAGCTCCATGGTTCCCACTGAAGCTGTCACCGGTGCCTTCACGACAGATATGTTGTTACGGGTCGAGGGCTTCGCCGCAGCGTTGTCACTTGTTCAGACGACCAAAGAGTCGCGACCGGTCGACCTTTAACAGCTGCCTCCTCATAGATATGCAGCGAAAGCAGAGGGCGATACATGGTCCCAGGTCCAACACAGTCAGGAAACATTCTCCAACTCGTCTCCGGTTTCAGGGTCAAGTCCTCGCGTTGTAAATCATGTCGAGTGCAGAGTTGTATATGCAGGTTTTAAATTGTTGTGACGTTGACATTTTGTGACTCTATTGTCAGAGATGGGTTTGTTTTTGTCTTTTTACATTTGACTTAAAAGGCATCATTTTCAAATATCAAACAAATGTACCTGGTTTTAAATAAAATCTCAAATCTACCTACTCTAAACTTTAATTTAGCAGTCTAATTATTATTATCTAATGAAGGGAGGAGGGCAAATAATTAAACAGAACTTCATACTGGTTATTTTTCAACCATGGACTTGATCATTAAATCTATCATTTCATACCGAAAAGAAAAAGATTTGATATTTCACAACATGCTCGGAAATAAAACTTTTTTTTTTTAATGACAGGAAATTTGTGACAAGCCTGAGTTCATCGTGGACGGAGCCAACAGGACGGACATCTGTCAGGGAGAATTGGGTAATGTTTCAACAGTTCCTGCTTTCAGATAAATGGTTTTTAGACATCAAACACATTATTAGGAACCAGAGGTAGAAAGGATAAGAACACATCTGGAAATGTAGTAATTTTTAATATAAAAAAAGATTTCTTACTCTCTCCTTTCCCAGATTTTCCATTTGCCTCCATGGCAACCCTTTATTGCTTACAACTACAGAAGAACAGTTTTTAACATTAACATTATCTTGTGTTTTCATGAATCTGCTGTGACAGGTGACTGCTGGCTGCTCGCTGCCATCGCCTGCCTGACGCTGAACGAGAAGCTGCTGTACAGAGTGATCCCTCCGGACCAGAGCTTCACTGACAACTACGCCGGCATCTTCCACTTCCAGGTTTTTACATGAACATCTGACACACTGTGAAACAATCAAGTCAAGTTTCATGATCTTTAAAAATCATCTTTGAAAACCCAACACAGGGATTGTATTTGATTAGGTTAGTAAGTAAGTAAAGTTGAGGGGATACAAACAAGAAAAGCCCAAATTTATGTGAACTTTTAAGTAGATTTTTTTTTACATTTCACTGATATAAGTATAATATTTCATAGAGTTAAATTTCCAAAATAATTTTATTTGAATTTATCCCAGGTGAAGTAAGTTTCAAATACAATATTACATGTAAAAGTGCATGTTTCTTTCTCTCAGCTGTCTCCTTCCTGACTCTATTTCACTCCTGTTCTGTTTGTCCTGTTTTCAGTTCTGGCGTTATGGCGAATGGATCGACGTGGTCGTGGACGACCGCATCCCCACCTGCAACAACCAGCTGGTGTTCACCAAATCCTTCAGGAAGAACGAGTTCTGGAGCGCGCTGTTGGAAAAGGCCTATGCAAAGTAAGCAGGGTCTATTAATGTCCCCCCCGCCCCTTGCAAAGTGGTGGCGTGCAGCAAGACACATCTTTACCTCCCATGTGTTGATGTTCAGTTTGGGTCAGATTTCCCCCCCATCCCCCCATCCACTGCAAAAAGTTTGACTCTGGTTCCTAACTTTTACTTCTCTCTAACTAAAAAAGTAAAAGCCTGGGGACGTGAAATCATTTCACTTGAAACCAATGACCTCTGACCTCATTCTCTTCTCTCTCTCTCTCTCTCTCTCTCTCTCTCTCTCTCTCTCTCTCTCTCTCTCTCCCTCTCTCAGGTTGCACAGCTCTTACGAGGCACTAAAGGGGGGGAACACATTGGAAGCCATGGAGGATTTCACAGGTGGCCTTACCGAGTTCTTTGAGTTGTCCGCGGCGTCTAAAGATCTGTACAACATCATGAAGAAGGCGCTGGAGCGAGGCTCGCTGATGGGCTGCTCCATAGATGTGAGTGGTGGAGGAGAGAGTCAATGAAAAAAACACAGAAAAGACACAAAACAAGAAAGACAAACAACAATTGACATGATAAAGTGGGGGGATGGCATGGTGGTGCAGTGGTTTGCACTGTTCGGTTCTTCAGCTGTGAATAAGAGGAGCATGTCAGGGACAGTATGTACAGATCAGCAGGACAATTTAATTTCCCCTTGTTAATCAGACTGTTTCAACAAATGTTCTCACAATAAGAGAAGATAAAATGTTTTGTCTGTCATCCCCCTTTAACTTTTTAATGATCGGATCCAGAATAGATTTAAGATAGATTCAAATGATGTTGTGAAAAGAGGTATTGCTTTAAAATCCAGTCTGTAACATATGTTGTGTCCCTCAGGTCGTCTCAGCCAGTGAAATGGAGACTCGGACTGATCACGGGCTGGTCAAAGGCCACGCCTACTCCATCATCGGCCTGGAGGAGGTAGAGATAAACCTTCACTTTCTGTAAATGCAGATGTGGTCATTTTTATGTCGTGTATTTTCCAGTAACGCTGATGAGGTGTCGTTCTAGTGTGATGAAGTAGCAAAGGACACCAAAATACGCCTGATTCGCCTGCGCAATCCCTGGGGCTGGGTGCTGTGGAAGGGACCGTGGAGTGCAGAGTGAGAATCTAATAAAAGGCTTCCAATATTATGTTATAAAATGTTTGCTAGACCAGATCTTTTACCATACATAACTTCATCAGTGCGAGTTTTATTTCTTACTAATATGGTTTAATTAATGTGGTAATATTTTTCCATAGTTCCAAAGAGTGGTCGACCATTTCCATCGCGGACAAGGAGAACCTAAAGAAACAGACTGTGGAAGCGAGTGAGTTCTGGTGAGTGAAACCACTGTGACATTAATTTTATGTAATTGTGGCCTCAGCACTTTATTGAACCATGAAATTCATGTCGCCATCACCAACAAGTGGAAGGTTCTATTTATTTAACACAGTTCACAGGGATCCATCTAAAATCAACCACCATCTGCTGTACTTTTTAATTCTAACATACCGTTGTCATGGTAACATGTAAAAAGATGGAAAACCCCCTCAGGAAGAACAGTGAAGGACGGATCCCTCTTCTAGAAAGTTTTTCTGTCACAAGCTTCCTCCCTCACGTTCCCATCCAGGATGTCTTTTGATGATTTCAAGAGGAACTTCACGAAGCTGGAGATGTGTAACCTGACGCCCGACGCGCTGCAGGGGGACGAAAGAAACAGCTGGACTGTGTCGGTCAATGAGGGCCGCTGGGTGAGAGGCAGCTCTGCTGGCGGCTGCAGGAACTTCCCAGGTGGGCCTCAGCCTTTAAAGCCTTTAAAAGCCCATATCAAACTCTTTGAGTGTCATCTTGCTCGTGTTTTCTCTTTTATTTACTCTCTGTGTTTTCCAGACACATTTTGGACAAACCCTCAGTATCGGCTGCAGCTTTATGAGGAGGACGACGACCCAGAGGATGGAACGGTGGCCTGCACTCTCGTCGTGGCTCTGATGCAGAAAGGTCGACGGAAGCAGCGCCATCAAGGGGCCAAATTCCTCACCATCGGGTTTTCCATCTACGAGGTAGTGATCTCAAACACCTCAGCTGTCAATGCCAATGTGCATTCACTGGAGTTAAACTCTGAACTTCCTCTGTGTCTCTGTAGGTGCCAAAGGAGGTATGCCCATCACGGAGAAGGACGTTATTGTGATGAAGTCAGTGGTTTCTCTGTATTGACCCGTATCGCCAGAAACTTGTGTGTGTTCACTTTAGGAGTATATGTAGTAATATCATTGGTCAAACTTTACTAAAATCTCCAGGTAATTCTTACAACTCAAGCCTACAATTTATTCTCATTTTTAATCGATCTTTAAATTGTTTAGCCTACAAAGTGTTAGAAAATAGTAGAATTGTTTTGTTTTGTTGGACTAACAACTCAAAGTCAAAGATATTTACTTAATAACGATAGAAACAAAAGACATGCAAAACATTATCATATTTGAGAAACCAGAACTAGCAAATTTGGGGCATTTTTGCTTAAATGACAGTGAAACCAATTTCCTTTTACTTTATTACAAAAACATGCAGATTTCTTCTCTCACCATTTCCACACTTTCACTGCTTTTCTTTTCCCATCCCCAGATGTGTGGACAGAATCAGCATCTGCAGAAGGACTTCTTCCTGTACACAGCCTCCAAGGCCAAATGCAAGACCTACATCAACCTGCGAGAGGTAACGGAGCGTTTCCGCCTGCCGCCAGGAGAGTACGCCATCCTCCCCACGACCTTTGAAGCCCATCAAGAGGGCGAGTTCCTCCTCAGGGTCTTCTCCGAGAAGCAGAGCACGTCCGAGTAAGGATCGCTGAGGGTGGGCCGCTGCGCATGTTTGGTGCTGCAGCTGATGTTTTTTTGGGGGGGTTGTTGACAGTAAAACTGCAAAATATATCAAAGCCTTTGAATGAGGGTCATTATCGGAGCATAGTCAGAATCCTAACGTGTCTGTTTCCCCTCACAGGGAGGCGGAGAACACCATCGAGTCCGGAAAAATCCAGGTTTGCAACATGATTAAAGAAGGAGTGAGGTTGAAATGTTCACGCCGTCTGAATTTGACGCATCGTAATCCTGTTTGCGTTTCCTTCATATTCCATCAACTCTATTTAAATCTCTTGTCTTGTCTCAGTGCACACTGTATGTTTACTCATTGTTTTCCCCACATGAGTCACTAACACACCTCAGTATTCAAGTGTTTTCCTCCGTTTCCTCTCATCTCATCTTTCTGTCCTTCCTTGTCTTATCGGCCATCAGCAAGACAAGAGAAAGAGGGAAAAGGTAACGCGTGCATGTCAGTGGATTTTCTTTTAAAATCTGCTTCTCACCGCTGCTTCTCTCCATCACACGTCAGCTTTGTGCAACGTTATCAGTGTTTGTCCCATCATTGAATATACAGATTACAACTAGTGGAATAACTATGAAGTAACTTGGTCTTTTCTGTCCTGTTTGTCCTTTATAACCCTTCACTCCTCTTGCCAACACGGGGCCGTGACCCACACGCCAGCCTATTGTATTTGTGTCGGACAGAGCGCGAGCCAACAAAGAGATTGAGCATGACGGCATTCGGGGGGAAAAGAAGAAGAAACCAAAGGTAATCTCCTTGTTGTGGGAACAGAGTGTGAATAGATAGTTTTTTTATATTTAAAACAAAAACACTATAGCCACACTACAAATAGCTCAGTGTGACCTTTGCCCTGTCGTAGGTTCCTGACTGATGGCTCTGTAATGCAATCTCGACCAGGTCATATAACCTCACTGGGAATAAAATAATCGCGTTTGAAGCCAAATTATCTCAAGTGGCTCAGCTGCACCTGTTTTCCCACGAGGCCACAGTCTGTATACTGCCCTCTTCTGGTACTGTGTGGAAATGCAGCCAATGGTATTCAATTAAAACCATAGATTGTAAATAAAGTGATGGAACAAAATGAGGCAATTGAATATTTCAAACATTTCTTAAACCAAATGGTCCAAAGATCCTTTCAGAACACAAAGAATTGTTGGAGATGACTGACACCGCTGAGATCAAATTGATTATGATTTGTACAATATGAATTTATGAACAAGCAGGTGGAATAAACCAGTATTTTTTTACCAAAGCCGACAACATCCTGCTCATTTGCTTTCAAAAGTCCTCCTCTATGCAGATGATACAATTTATTACAACTCTAACCTACAAGGCCAGAACACAGTTTTCAGCTGAAGCTCATTTTCTGTCTTTTTTCTAAGTTTTAATAGGTGAATGTGTTTTGATGCTCGAATGTAGAATTTAGTTAGTTGCATCACATAAATTAGACAGGAGCCAAATGCTTTTTAAAAGCTGATGTCCAAACAAACAATAATCCTTATAAAAGGTATAAAAATTACAGTTTTAAAATGTATGTTGACTTAAAAAATAGGCGATTAACTGGTTCAGATTTCACAAACTTGTGAATAGAATTATTAGCACCAGAAAGAAATGATAAATTCATCTCTGATCTGTTCTTCAGCGAAAGCTTTTAGAACCTGAGGAGGAGACTGAAGAGGAAAAACAGTTCAGGGCCATTTACCAACAGATTTCTGGTGAGGTGAGTACCAGCGAGACTGAGGACAACACAGTGTGAACACGATGAGTTTTATTTGAGCGGAGATTGAATCGCATTCCTCCCTTTCCTCCGTCAGGACATGCAGATCTGTGCCAACGAACTCCAGACCATCATGAAGAACGTTCTCTCCAAACGTGAGTGAGCTGAGAAGATCAGGACGATCCTCACAGTTTGTACCATGTTGCAATCCCTCATACCGAGTTCTCCTTTTCCACAGATGGTGAAATCAAGACCAAAGAAGGTTTCAGCCTCGAGACGTGTCGGAGTATGATCGCCTTGATGGATGTATCCTGTCAGCTGGTTCAAGTGTGTGTGTGTATGGGTAACAGCAGAGAAGCCTTGTGCTGCCTGAAGACGGCTTCAACAGGTTGTTGGTTTGAATCCCTCTTGTAATCTCTAGTTGCCCAGTGGAGCTGCTGACATTTATCAAATAACTGAGGTTAGACCACCAATTCTCCCCTAAAAACTAAATCACAGCACAGAAATCCAACATACACTTTCTAAAAGGGGTCAACGAGCGATGCCACATCTTCGTTTTTTCATAACTGAACGTCTCAGACCGATGGGACCGGAAAACTGAACCTGCAGGAGTTCAAGCACTTGTGGAAAAAGATCAAGAAGTGGCAGGTAGAGTGTTTTCAGCCGCCTGTATCTTTAATTCTACAAAAACCCTCCAGGTCTTCTTCTGATCGTCGGTGTCTGTGTGTTCACAGCTGATCTTCAAGCGTTATGATAAAGACAAAACTTGCTCCATCAGTAGTTTTGAGATGAGGAACACTGTGAATGACGCAGGTGAGAAACACAACACAACAGAATCGACCACTTAAAGAATCTTTCTCTGTTTACTTTAGATTTTCATTCATGTTTTTCCAGAACCACTGATTAATTATGAGGAAACTTTATTTGTATTATTCAATCTTGAATTTCTGTTTCTTTCTATGTGAAGGGTTTCACCTCAACAAGCAGCTTTATGACATCATAGCGATGCGTTACGCCGATGAACACCTCAACATCGACTTTGACAGTTACATCTGCTGCTTTGTGAGGCTAGAGGGAATGTTCAGTAAGTATTAATATCATTTTACTACGAGATTCATATTCTGGTAATTTTCTTGTACACAAGAGCTTTTCTTGCTAAACCAGTGTTGAAAAACTAAAAATATTTGACACTATATTTGACAGTTGGTCGTGCAATCACCTTTGCACGACCAGCTGCAGCTGTGTATTTATAAAAACAGTGAAGACTTGTTGATCTCTTGTCTCTTGCAGGAGCTTTTAATGCCTTTGACAAAGACGGAGATGGAATAATTAAACTCAACGTCCTGGAGGTGTGGCTCATTTTCAGCATTTCGCTCTAAAGCAGGAAATCCTGATGTATTGTTAGTTTTAGTCCATGTTTATATTTAACTGCGTACGACATAATTTAAATTTGTAATGAAACCCTTTATTCTTGTTCTCCTCTCTTTGCAGTGGCTCCAGCTCACCATGTATTCTTAAATCACCCTCTCGGCCCCTGATGTTGCTGCAGACACAGACTTTGACTTAATTCTCTTTTCCTTAAGCCTAATTGGACTAAGTGTATTTTTGCACAGTTACAACAAAGTCTTGATGTCTTATCCACAAATCTACAGAGTTACTCAATGTATTTTGTTTTTAAATATACAGGAGGCGAGGACTGTGAATGCTATTTGTGTTTTTATTGCTGTACACTTACAGTATGGATTTTATTACAAGTGAAATACATACCATAACATGAATACAGCCTTGTTCAAGTCAAACTATAAATCGATCAACTCATAACAACTGTCACTTCTTTCTTCCATCACTGAGAAAGAGGATGTGTTGTATAAAGTCACTTGGAGGACAAGAGGGTTTCCTCCAAAGAAATGTGTAAATGTTAAGTAACATGTTTCCACATTTAGTGCAAAATGTTTTAATAACCAAACCTCAAGTCACCACACCAGGATTTAATTAATTATGATTATTGATCCAAGTTCTCACAAGAGTCTGAGGAAGAATTGAAGGAAACGGTCAGGGTTAGAAAACAAAGAGATGAAATGTTAATGATGAAAAACCTGAAATAACTTTAAATGTTAAGTACAGGTTGTTGAATATCAGCCTTTTAGATTTTAAAATCTGGAGTAAATAAGAGAGAAAGCCCCGACACTTCCAAAAAAAAATCGAAAGAATAGATCAGGACGAGGGAATTATCAAGTGAGCCGACGGATGAGGGCTGAGATTTCATCTGTGCAAATTTTTATCCATGTTCAGCTTTCATGCTTTCTCCTCTACCTCAAATACTCAAGACAAACAAAAACCCACAACCTCCACTTTAGAGCCACTCGTCAATGTAAAGCAAAACAAGACGGCTTTAACTTCAATTTACAAGATGAGCTGCTTCACAAACATACTGAGGTGTTTCTATCAGTGCTGCATAGTTGCTTTGCATATGCCAGTTCTGAAGAGGCGTATTAAGTGCTGTACATTCTATGGTGTCTAAACCCGCAGGTCATGTATTCACAGTGACAACAAAATAAAAACATGTTGATCCCAAAAAAAGGGTAATGAATTATTTGGCTCAACAAATAAAGTTTACTTGCTGTTAAATCAAAGACCGAATGAGTTCAGTTTGACCCTGAACATCTCGGTCTCTTCATGCAACAGCTTCAGGTGATCAAGTGGAGCTCAGACCTTTAGTGGCTGAGTCGCTGAAAAAATGAAAAGAAACAACAAAAGAAATCCTGAAACAACATGAGATCTGTATTAATGGATGACACTCCACTTCACCTTGGCTCCGGTCAAGGTTGTGTCTTACTGTCGTTTTCCACATGGTTCCGCATGTGATCAGGCAGCTTCTGCAAGAAGCACAAGCAGTTTTCACGACTCCGTGTTCAAATACGGTTTGAACAACATTTAGAACAAAGCAACGAGCTCAGTACCTGTCGAACTGCCTGTTGTGTGGAGAAGAACTTCTCACAGCCTCTCCAGCGACATTTGACCATCTGCAGACTGGGTTTGCTGTGATCGCCAACAAGATGCTGCACAAGGTGCTCCGCCATGCCGAAAATAAGAGAGCAGTTCTGCCACTGGACAAGAGACACGAGTAGAAAGAGACACAAATCCCATAAATCATTAAATGTCCTCAAAAAGTATGAGGATTTTTCTTCTAGGACAAAATCTATTAAATAATCTTGCCCCTTGACTAAAATCATCAACTTTTTTCATTGAAATTCGCAAAAACGAAGCTGGATCTTTACCCAGCAGCGGTAGTTGTTCAGCAAGTTGAGCTTCACAGCTTGAACGCTGCCATCGTAACAGCCTGTGTAAATCTGAGTGGGAACAAAACCACGTAAATACAACAAAATCAAGCCACACTGTGAAAATGAGCATTGTTTGTAAAAAATGAATCCCTCTTCTGCACTTACCACACTCTTATGAATGGTCATGCACATCACCATGTCACTGTGAACCCCGTACACCTGCAGGCAGTCATGGGACTAGGAGAAAGAAAACACACTCTAATATAGTTCATATATAAAACGTAAAATACTAATTGCTTCAGAAAGTCAAATTGAAGATAAAGAATCGATCTTAATTCAAGAAAAAAAACTAAATTAACTATAAAAACTAATTATAGTTAGATTGTTTCAGGTATTCCTCATTGGATACTAAAGCATTAGGGACTGAATGAAAGTTCGTCTTCTTCTCAAAACTCGAAGAAATTAAAATACACAAATCATTCACATCAGTAATTAATGGGTTTCCTGAGTCGTGAATACCTGAAGCTCATAAACTCGGACCAGCTGATCCAGACAGGCCGTCACCATCACCTTCCCCAAGATGACGATTGACGTGACGGCGTGACCGTGACCCTTGTAGATACGAAGCAACTCCCCAGTCTACAAGAGAACAAAGATTATATTGAAAGCACAAGAGTATGATATAAAGAATGAATCAGGACAGGCACAGGGATTCTCGTGCATCAAATAACCCACTTACATGGATGTTGTGGGCGTGAACGGACGTGTCACTGGAGCCGCTGAAGACCAGGTCGTTCACCACCTGAAAACAACAACGTGAGTCTAACTCATTTCTCCTGAAGTAATCAGGTCTTTGTCAATCTACTGATCACATGATCATCAACAAGAAATAGAGTAAACACTTTTTAAATATGTAAAATACAGCAGTTTGTTCATGCTTAAAAAAGAATATATAAACATCACATGCAGGTTTCACTTTAACGTTTGAGAATCTGCTGCAAATGTTCAAATATGAATTTTGACGGTGACATTACAAAAAAAAGATCAGAAGTTTTCTTCTTAACTTCGGAATCTCATGAATATGTGGAATAAAATGACATCACTTAACATGTAATTGAAATTTAAGACACATTTCCAAGAAAGATTTCAAATTTTTCTTATGTGGACAAAAGTGATTTAAGTTGCATGATTAAATGTCAGTTTCATCCCCTCACCTTCATACAGAGAACCGTCTTGGTGTGACCATCCAGCGAGCGCAGCAGCAGGCCGCTCTTGGCGTCCCGTATGCTGACGGTGCTGTCGTAGGAGCCGACCAGCAGCACCCGGCGGGCGCCCTCCTGCGACGTGCCCATACAGCTCACCCCTCGAGGGCCGTGGCATTCAAACACATCGAGCTGCTTCAGGGTCTAATGAGAGATGAAGTTGAAGAAAACATGAGGAAATAACTTTCATTGGGTTTCAATCAGGACATTTGTCTTGAGGTTCATAGTTTAAGCACTTTGTGTAGACTCTGTATTATATATGTACTGTAGGAGCTTCAGTTTAAACCAATCAAATATTTTTAGGTTGATCACTCAAATACTCAAATTTCTCCCGTGTCAAATCAACCCAAGTCACTCACCTTTAAATCGTAGCTAACGACTGATCCATTGGCGAGTCCAGCGTACAAAATGTTCCAGGCTATGTGCAAACACAACACTCTGTCTGCTAAACAGGTTCTCTGCAGACACTTCTTTGACTAAAGGTGATGGGGGGGGGGGAAATAATCAGAAAAGACAAGGATGTACAGTTTTAAGTACGATGGTTAAAAACCCATAAATAATTAAGCAATTTAAAAATAAAGCAGTAACTCCTTAGAGAGACTACAGCTCAGGTAACATCAACCACTGGAATGAGTCACAGTGTAATAAAGACTGGGTCAGATGTTCTGCACCTTTACGCTGTAGCAGCGGATGGTCTGGTCACTTGATCCGGTGTAGAGACGAGCCGCCCGGCAGCTGGGGAGCGATGACACCAGCAGACAGTTGACTTTGTTTGTGTGACCTTCAAACACGGCTTTACTCTCCCTGGTCTGGATTCACACAGAAGCGGGGCGGACGTTTCATGAGGAGACTTGATACCAGCCGATTTCAAGGTGTATGAGAACTTAAATGTTTTTACAGGACACATGGAAATACATTTGATTTGACAGTATTAGGACTCAGCTGCTTTGTGTTGGGCAGTTTAAAGAGGCATGTGTCAGTGTGACATGCCTCGACAACGCACCGTCAGACTGTAGGCTCGTGCTGTGTTGTCCCCTGAACATGTGTACAACAGGCCCTCGTGGACTTGCATGCCGTGCACGGGGCCGGCGTGACTCAGAAACTCTCCCAGGGACGGCTCCTCGTCCTCAACAGACTCTGAAACATGAAGGATTTTATTGATTTAACACCTTTTAATCTTCACTTGGTGCATTTATTAAAAAGGAGGGATACTAGTCACCTGCAGGAGATTGGGCAGCTTTCACTGGCAAAGAAATCGGAATTTTTCTGAAGGGTCAAGAGAAAATGGTTGATCACATTTCACGTTTACATAACTGAAACTGCAGATCCCTATAATGTCCATAGCTCCGACATCAGCCTGATATTGAATCTCACCTGTCAACCTCCTTTTGCTGAAACGTCTGTGTGCTGGCACAACTCAACTCCACACTTGAAACCTGCTGCTCTGGATGAGCTGAAACATCCAAGACAGCCTCGGGTAAGTCCTCGTCCGATTCATCAATGTTGATAACCACCGGGTCGGAGGGCTCCATCATTTTCACGGAGTCGTCGCTCTCGTTCCCATCATCATTGAATAGTGCTGCAGCGGATGCGTCTCGATCTATTTCAGGTAAAGGCTTATCTGCCGCTTCCCTGCCAAGATTTCCTCTTGTCTCTTCCTCAGAATCACTCAGAATCATCCACGCTGCTTCCTTTGGTAACTTTGTCGTCCTAACACAGTCCTTTGACGCCTCCCTCGACTCTTGCCCTTGCTGCAGACGTGTGTTCACTGACGTCGAGGCAGCAGCAGCAGCAGAGGTCGTGGGAGAAGCCGAGTGTGAGGGTCCGAGCAGCAGTGGGGGGAGAAGCTCAGAGGGCAATGAAGGCACAGGTTGGTTCAGAGGTACATGAGGTGCGTCGGTGCTGGAGGAGACAAACTGGCCGGCCTGTGCAGCTGTGGCTTCTTCCTTTACTGACGTGGGAGTTGGACGAGGATGGGAGATGGGAGACACTGAGGTCGTGGCAGACGGTTGCTGGCTGGAGGAAGCCAGGAAGGCACTAGAGGAAGAGAGGGGAGAGTGTCGTGGTTGCGGGGGAGCAGCGGCGCCTGCTGATGAGGCGGTGGTTATGTTAGACGCTCCTGAGAAGCCCTCTGAAAAGAATAAGAAACCATTTGTCGCTTACTAAAACCATTTTGAGCACAATTTCTATGTTGGATTAATCAGTACCTTGCATCCCCTGCAGGATCTCAATGCGTTTGGCTCTCAGAGTGTTGACCTCAGCAGAAAACTAAAACAGGAAACAAAGCATTTAATGCAAATCTTTGAATGGACATCTAAAAAGGAAAAGATACAAAATGTATGATTTGACATGTTCTTCATTTGTAATATTTCCTTCACTAGAGCAGTTACCTGCTGTCTCAGTAACAGAATTCTCTGGACCTCTGTGTAGGCCGTCTGCAGCGCGTTTCGAGCCTGGATCAGAGAAATGTCCAAATCCTGCAGCGAGTGGCTCAGCTCGTCCTCCCTCAGGGACACGGCCAGCAGCTGGTCCATCTGACCCTGATCTAAAAGTGAACAACAGGATGGACGACGTTGGGAAACATTACTGAGTTTCACATGATAAATGTCTGAAGTCCATCTTAATACATTTGTGCTTGTGCAGTCGTTTTCATTTTTGCAGTATTCTCATAGCCTTGCAACAACATGTGATGTGAATACAATTTAGATTCTTCTACTGTGAAGTGGAAATGACTGAAAACGCCATAAATCTTTAAATCTAGGTTATGATTACACGTTATAACGCACAGCTACAGTAGACAAAATGTCAGAATTACCTTTGTTTGAATTTGTTCTTTTCTTTTTTCCATTTGACTCCTTTTCAGAAATGTCATCATCCTGTAAAAAAAAACAGACAACTTAATTACAACAAGAATTTAAGAATTTAAGAAATAAGAATTTGGTGGGAAACTTTGTTCTGGAACAATATTCTACTCACCTTGGTGTGCTTCCTCTTGTTGGCACTACCCAAACCTCCATTCTCAAGATTCACGCTTGGCTCTGCTTGGCCGGGGGCTGCTGTTACTGTGTGACTGCTCGCACCCTGATCTGATGTGCCAGGCTCCTGCAGCAAAGACCCTGACTGTTCGTCCCTGTGGGAGTCGATCTCTGTCGTGTCCTGGGGCGGCGGCGGCAAAGTCAAGTGTGTTGGTGAAGGACTGACTGGGATCGACTCCCAGTGGAAGCCTTCGGACAGAGGCAGGTCAGTGTCCGGTGGTTGTGTTGAGCTTCTGTGTTCAGGTGGAGGGTTCGACAACTCAATTCTTAACCTGTAAACACACATAATGACACATTTAAGTAAAACAGACTTGATTTGTATAGCACTTATCATAAAAACAATGTAACGCAACAAGCCTCTCAGAATCAGAGTCAAATAATCAAAATTAAATCAAATCAATAAAAACAACAGAGCAAGACAGGAACTGAGGTAACGCCATCGGAAATCTCAAATTTATAAAGAGGAAACACCAAAGGCAGGTAGAAAGAGATCAAATGATGAAGATTAAATAATAAAATACTAAAAGATTTTCCAAAGTAAAAAGAACTCTGAAAGTACACACACACACACACACACACACACACACACACACACACACACACACACACACACACACACACACACACACACACACACACACACACACACACACACACACACACACACACACACACACACACCAAATAAAAGATGTTTACACGTGTTTTGATGGTGGTTTGCTCACCTGGGCGTTCTTGTGATGCTGACCTGCCTCTCTCGTTTCCTCTTGTTGTACATCTCACTCCAGCTCAGCTTGTTCTTGGCCCCTGATGAGTTGAGCGACTTTCGTCCAACCTCCTTCCCCGTCTGACTTCTTCTTGGTTCGTGGGCGATTCGAACCCTGTGGTTGCTTTGCTCAGAGGATTCGCCGTTGCCTGCGCATCCAGTCATTTCTTGTGTTACTTTGACAGTGGTCTGTTTTGGTGTGGCAGGAGTAACATTGGAAGGACGAACACCAGAAGGTGCTGCAGGTACAAAGATGTTGACCTGTGGATATTGCACAGATGTACTTGCAGCACCTGAAGGTTGCCCTTTTGCGGCTCCAGTCTGTTGGGTGGTGCTGCGATCAGCCACCCGGTCACTTGCCTCACTGTTCTGCCTCCTGGCTTCACGATCTGCTCTGCATGGCTCCCTCACACCCAGCGTTCTTCTGACTTGCCTCAACATCGTACTGACGTCGGCATCCCTGAGCGGAGCTGCACCGGAGGATCTGTTCGCTGAAGCAGGACTAGAGGATCGATGTGAACTTTCTTGTCCTGGTTGAGAAGATCTAGTCCGCTCATTCTGGTTGTGATCAAACATGGTGGCTCCACTATACTGCCTGCTGTAATAGTCATCATAGTGGCTGTTGTCAGGCCATGTAACTTGCTCCGACATGTCAGTCCTGGCCCCGTCATAGGTGTTGTGTGGTCTGTTAACAGATCTCCATGTTTGTGAGTGCTCCACATTGACACGCTGGTTGTAGACAGAAAAGTTGTCACTGTACCTCATGTGGGAACTCGTGTATGAACTCGTGTGGGAACTCGTGTGGGAACCCGGCTGTGGGAACTGTTCTCTGACATGATCGTGATGCCAAGTTCTACCAGCAGGTTGTCCCGAAGAACCCGCCAGTCTTCCACTTTGATTCTGCGGAGTCGTTTCACTTCTGCGAAGAGGTCTTTGCACACTCGACACTTTGTTCTCCTTGTTTTGGACAACAACATTGCTTCTACCTTTCTGGAGGGTTCGCTGCATCTGTTGCTGTGTCCTTTGGTTCACTTGTTTGGGTTTTTGCATCTTCACCACGTTGGATGCCACAGCGCTTCTCTTGGTGGATCCCTGTACCTTCTCCACACGCTTCTGAGCCGCTATCTGCTTCTGTTTCTTTTTCTTCTTTCCCTTTTGTTTCTTCCTGTGATGGAGAGAGTCATAGTCATTGTTATGTGCCTCGCAGGAGCAGTGTGTTTGTTGTGTATTTTCTTTGCTCCTGTTTTTTTTCCTCCTCCTCTCGTGGTTGAATCACCATGATTGGTCTCCACCTGTGACTGGTCATGCTGCTCATTACTCCCCTCTCCCCCAGACTGGCCTATCACAATTCTGTGTCCTCAATAAAAGACTGTGCTTGTGGAATTCCAGCTCCTTTATTCCCCGTGCTGCCTGTCTGCTGTGCTGCATTGTCTCAATTTGCTGCTTGTTTATAGGTATGAAGAGGAAGGTTGATGGCTTTGTGAGAACCCTGTACATTCTTCCATACAGCTAGTTTATTTTTATCTCGACACACCAGGTTATTGGTTGATGCCACCACTCCAAATCATTGAACATTTAATTTTCTCTTTGACACTGACTCCCTAAAATCTTTGTGATTGTCGTGATACTGTCTCCAGATACCCAGAGACCCATCCAAGGGCCAAAACACTCATTCAAATGAAACATACAATATCATAATGACATATAGGTGAAATTCTTACTCCTCTTTCTTCAGTGTCTTATTTCTCTCTCGGATCCGGGAGATGGCTTCCTGACTCAGAGTCTTAACCAGAGGAAGAGGCTTTGTGTTTCTAGACATCAAGCCCTGCAACTTGGCTCTGTGTAGCGGAGTGGAGATGTGCTGGGTGTAGTCGTACAAACCCATCGCGTACACCTTACACGCCTGGCATTCGTGAAACACATCCCTGTTCATCGAAGGACATAAAATCAGAAAACATTTGTCAGATATAAGCAGATGTCAAAATCTCTGCTTTTAAGATTGTGGCGAAAGGTTTTGGATCAAATACAAATACTACAGCTGATATTACACCCGAGTTTTCAGAACAATACCACAGAATTTAACGGATCAAATTTTTGTTCACAAAGACCAAATTATGTTGTTTTCATCCAGTTTGTGTCCGAGGTGTTTGTGTGTCAGTGCGAGGGAAAGATCAGCTTTGACAGAGGCAACCATTCTACTAAATACTGTTCTATATCATCAATTTAATGGATTAAGATGTTTTCATTTGACGGACTGGACTCACCTGCCCAGCGCTGACTCCAGCTCCCTGTGGTGCAGCATCCCGTGCATGTGCTCGTGTGCTTCCTGTGTCAGAGAGAATAAAGAGCAGGTGAGAAGGATCCATGTGCTGCTCCACATGTAAACATCTTGGTAAAGTCACTCACACGTCTTGAAAAGGACTTTCGACACAGGATACACTGGGTGAGCCTCTCGCTCTGCTGCTGCTGTGGTTTCTTCTTGCCCTTTTTCTTCACGGGCTTTTTACCCACAGCCCCTTGAGGGGTTGGAACCACTGACATCTCTGTGGAGCAAGCAACACACACACAGACACATGTAAACAAAGGAGCTTTAGCACAACAGCCTGCAGCACAGGGAGTAAACAGAGCAGCTGTAATGCATTCTTACTGTTGTCTTTTACTTTATAAACAAGAAAACACAGCAAACATTGAGTGTAAAGTTTAAAAGAAACAGCAGCACAACGTTTCCACAACTCACCTGAACTCAATGAGAACTGGACTCAGATGTAGCAGTTAGCAGCTGAGCTAACCGAGGGGCATTCTGGGTGATTCTCTTGACAAATTGCACTTGAAAACTTCAAAGGTTCAAGTTGTGAACACGTGACGTTTGACCATCAGGTAAATTTCACATGACGACAGGACCCGCTGCCCATTCAGCCGCCATGTTTATTTTACGTCCACGGAGCGTTTGACGGCAGCACCGTTTTTTTCCCCCGCAGATCTACATAACATATGACGTGAGGATTTAGCGGGGCGGATGTTTTGCAGATCTAATAACCAGCAGGGAGCGTCAGTGCGGAAGTAGAGGTTTACGCTTTCTCCGCTGCTGTTTTTCGTTTATTTACGTTGGAAATAAAGTGAAATTGAAGATGTGTAACGGCTGCGTGCACAAAGAATACCCGGACAGGGTGAGTTCTACTTTGGTAACTTATCCAACCTCCGGAGACTGTGATGCTTTAACGGCCATGATGCCTTTGATCAACTACACGAGCTAAATAGGTTTTAAGTTCAGGCGAACATTTGACTTGTGGTGTATTTCCTGCTCTCCTCTTCTACAGATCGTGTATTGATTTGTCCCTCTGTTAATCTAGATAGATAGCTTAAGAGAGAGATGATAGATAGAAAGAGAAAGAGGATAGAGGGGGAGGAGAGATAGATAGAAAGAGAGAGAGGGTATGGATGGATAGAGCGATAGAGGGGATAGTTAGATAGATAGATGATTGATAGAGAGAGAGAGAGAGAGAGAGAGGGTACATGGATGGATGGATAGAGAGACAGAGAGAGAGAGAGAGAGGGTACATGGATGGATAGATAGAGAGAGAGAGAGAGAGAGAGAGAGAGAGAGAGTAGATAGATAGATAGAAGAGAGAGAGATAGAGAGGATAGATAGATGGATGGATAGAGAGAGAGGATAGAGAGAGAGGATAGATAGATAGATAGATAGATATAGAGAGAGAGAGGATAGATAGATAGATAGATAGATAGATAGATATAGAGAGAGAGAGGGTAGATAGATAGATATCTATATAGATAGATCTATCTATCTATATCGATATCTAAATTACAGTTTAACTTTAGAATTTATAATTGTTTAATAATTGTACGTAAACATGAAAATAAATATTGTCTGCATTGTTTTATTCTGTAGAATAAACTTTTTCATATCAATACTGATTTGTCTGAGAAAAGGCTCATTTGAGCTCTAATAATTTCCATGGAAGTTTATCCACTTGTTGGCAGTTTATTAGGAACACCCAGCTCAAATGACACAGCCGTTCTGCAGTAAATCCAACTTTCATGATTGTCATTGTGTGTTGAAACTGTTGAAACAGGCGTGTGTCTGTTATTTCTGCTTCAAACTAAAGTGCGTATGATTTCCTGCTCAGGGGAACACCTGTCTGGAGAACGGCTCCTACCTGATGAACTACCTGTGCTGTGCCAGCTGCCACCAGAGGGACTTTGTGCTGATCAGTAATAAAGCCACAGAGGACGAGGACGGAGAGGAGATCGTCACATATGACCGTTAGTCTCTTTTCTTTAAGGCCTGTTATGAATCAAATTGTCCTGTTGTGGACGCCAGCCTATTTATATCTTGACTTTCTTGACTGACTGTGAGACATTCACGTCTAGAATTTGCTGATATGTAGATATTTCCATCTATCTGTGCCACTGGCTCCCACACAAACTCAAAGCAGAGCAAATCCCTGCAGCCAGTTTCCAAAATCTTGTGGAAATTCATTAAAGAGAAGCAGAGGTTGTCACAGCAGCAGTTTTGAAAGGAGAAGTGCAACAATCACATAAAAAGTTTCCACACACTCTTACTAATATAGACGATTTATATTCAAAGTGAAACTACTTGAGGTTTGATCATAACTCACCAGTTTGATAATCATGTTTCCACCATCACATGTGTTTGTGACTTGTGTTCATTTGTGCTTCCAGATGTTTGTAAAAACTGCGATCACGTCATCGCCCGACACGAATATACTTTCTCTGTCGTTGATGAATATCAGGTGAGTGATGTTGTCTGGTTTATTCACCGTAAC
Organism: Hippoglossus stenolepis; assembly: GCF_022539355.2. NCBI lineage: Eukaryota > Metazoa > Chordata > Actinopteri > Pleuronectiformes > Pleuronectidae > Hippoglossus > Hippoglossus stenolepis. Next base: position 15,587,592 of record NC_061502.1, read on the forward strand.
TCAGTAGTGTTAGATTCTTATTTTCAAACCTGTCATTGAACCTAATACAACAGAATTCATGGCTACTTGTTTTCAGTTGCTATGTTTACATGGACGCTAATATTCCGACTTTATTTCGATTATGATGTTTACATGAGTTGCTAATAGAATATTCCATTCGTGTTCCTGTTGACATGTAACAATATATACAAGTCTACATAATGAGACTAAGATCCGAATACTTCACGTCTTGATTTGATTATTGCTTCTTAAGGTAATCAGAGAATGCTGTTTCCATGGCAGTGTCTTATTCAGACTCTTAATCCTGCTAATATTAGAATATTTGTGTCCATGTAAACGTGTCTAATGTCGAATCCTTTCCTCAGTATATAAAGTGTGTTTTGTGTCGTGCAGGAGTACACTATGCTGTGCATGCTGTGTGGAAAGGCAGAGGACTCCATCAGTGTGTTGCCAGATGACCCCCGACAGTCCGCTCCGCTCTTCTAGAACCAAACCTGCAGCTCGTCGCTTCCTTTTTAGATCCACTAACACCGCCGTGGACTCGCTGCCGGCTCCTTGCTTCAGGGTTCCAAGTATTTTATCATGCCATTCAAAGTTTAATGCATGTTCGTTACATAATATTTAGAAACTGCTGTATTCTTATAGCGTTAGAACAGGAAATACAGCTTTTTATGACAAACAAATATTCTGTATGTTAAGTGATTATAAATTGTAAATAAACTTTTTATTCAGCCATCAAGACCCTTTGTATCTTACTTCTTCCTAACTCAAAATATCTGATGTCACAAAGTCAGAATGATGAAATAATGTAAAGTCAAAATTTGTTCGTTAACATTTCAGGATTTTTTTAAGCAAAAGTATAATCGTGTGCTTGTATTTATTTTGGCAAAGAGCTTGTCCCAAAGGATTCCGGCTCACAGTGTTTTGATTATGTTGAGCCACAGTGTTTGAGCCCAAATCTTTTAATTTCAAGCTCGTTCTCGACTGTGGAAACGACAACTGACAAAAACAATGGTCAAGGTCAAGAATAAATGTTTGGTCTCTACTTTCAAATGAGAAGTCTCAAAAACATTTACTACGCATTTCCACATTTCATTGTGTGATACGACTGAGAGACTGGTTTGTGAGACTATTTGTGCTGAGTTGCTGGTTGTTGTGTCGACATCTGGTCATTTGTCGTAGTTTCTCTTTCCTGTACAGTAGTCAAAGTACTTAACCAACCTGTATCTGCCATACTAGACATCTCAACTAGTATTCATTCAGTTACTCCAGTTTGCATTAGAGTCAAAGCCCCTAAGTGATTCAGGGTTTATCCCTCTTGAGCTTCAGTGTCCAGAAGAGCTCTTTATGCCATTTACTGCTGCTAAACTGCTGGTTAGTCATTGTCTCCCTTCACATTTTAAACCTCAGTGACCACAACCGGTGGAGGAGTCTTCATTTCACTCTGGTTTCATGGCGGTTGTCATCTGGGACCCTCCCCAACCCCTGCAGCCCCCTCCCCCCTCCCACGAGTCAGTCACCAGCTCTTCAGCAGTCTCTCTCTCCACTGCTCTTGGGGCGTGTCGCTGAGCTAAAAGTTGCCTCGTCTGTGTTTTAGTTTGGGACTATTTTTTTTCCTCTCCTGCAGACACTCATTCTAGAGATAACACAGAAATAAACATGGGTTATCTAGAGTAGCTGTTTCTGGAAATGTATGCTCCTGCTGCAGTTTAAAAACATTGGTTTCCAGTGCTGAGGGCCACAAACCAAATTCCACTCAGTTGTGGCAGAAATCTCCAGAGACCAAAACATATCTGCACATCTAGATTCTACTTTGGCCGAGTGAAGAAACAGGAAGTACATTTAGGTGAAGTAAAACTTAAATCCTAATAAAGTCTACATGTGAAAGTAGGAAATGATACTTTTTGAGATCTAGAATGTTTTCAATGTCCCTTTTTTAAAATTGGGATAAAAAATAAAATGCAACAATCACCAGACATGATGAAAATGTTCCTTTTTTAATCAGCTTTTGTCTCTTGTCGTGTCCGTGGGAAATTAAAATGCACATTGCTGTTGCTGGTCTACATTAAAACTTTGCATTTTGATCTGAAGCGGTTCAATAAAAATACAGATGATTTAACCGATTGTACAAATGAATTGAAAAAAAAAAAATCATTTGCCATGATGCTCATGCACTTTTACAATACTTAAGTATGTGTGCACTTACATTTACATTCTATAATTCCAATGTCTTCTGCATGACAAACATTTTCTAGCAAAGTAAAAGCACACTACAACACTGTGATATGCCAGAATGAGCAAATTCATTGTTACATATTATAACAGGAGTGAGGTCGATATGGGACTGCATGCCCTGATCATCTTCATGAACGCTGATCTTGTCTTACTTTACTATTAGTGTTCTTGCCGTGAGTATACAGTTTCTATGAGTGTTTCTAATGGTACATATCTACAGTTAGCGTCATTTTTACATCCCTCGAGTATTAAACATGTTTTTGGTCTCATATTAGGCCTATAAGGAGTGTTCAGAGAGGAGGAGTGAGATGAGAGGTAAGAGTTGGCAATCTCAAGCTTTTCTTCAACTTTTTCTTTCATCTGCGGGTATCAAGCAACATCGTCAAGTATTTTAAGAGACACTACCAATAGATGAATAAATAAATAAATACAATTTATCATACATTTTACATTACATACAGTACATTCCTCTTGAGTAAATACTGTATTTACACATGCTCTCAGTGACTGGATGTGACACAGCCTATCGCTACAGCTGCACGATTCGTGATCAGTCTTTTTGAGTCAAACACAGTCATCGATTCACTTTCCCAGAACCTTTGCTCTCGAGGATCAGGCGCCTTCCCCCCCTGGCGCTGAGGCCCCACTGAGGCTGCCCGCTGGACCCGTCTTGCAGGTGCCGAGGAGGTGGGGATCCGGACAAGCTGGAGGGAGAGCGGCTGCGCCCCTGCAGTGCTACGCTCTCGCGGAGTTCCTGGCGGGAGGGGGAGGAGCTTAGCGAGCGCTGCAGGGAGGAGGAGGAGCTGCGAGGGCGTGGAGGAGGGCTGAAGAGCATCCCGCTGCGGTCCTGCATCAGCTGGGTCAGGCTGGCGAGGAAGTCTGCGTCACTGGTGCTGCTGGCGCGCACTCTTAGCCTCCGCCTTCTGGAGACAAGAGCACAAGGCACTTTGATTATAAGGCTGTGAAATGATTCAACCTCCTAGCTCTTCTACAAATCTTGATTTCTGTGAATAAACTAAAATGATTATCCACAAAACATCGCTCAAATCAAACTCCACTTTTGATTCTACTTCTGGTTTTTAGCAGTGGCCATTCAGTGTATTTAGATTATTTAAATACTTCTCTATAATTTTATATTTTAACTGGTAGGGTTGGACGTTTCCATGCTGCAAGTCGCCAGATTTATCCTCAATCAAATAGAAAAACAAATGTCCTTTTATCAATTTCTGCTCAAAGATCTGTATTATCTTAAAAGCCCTTTGACAGAGCACAGCTCTTACCTGTTGTCCGTACACGGACGGATGGGTGGTTTTCCAGGAGGCGGCCGAGGCAGGAATCTGCTTGTGAGCAGCTCGGGTATGAAGTTGGCGCTCACCGGCCGTGGGATCTTACTTTTACTCCCTGATGAGGAGGACAGAGAGAGGGGGTCTTCTCCTCCGCAGTCGGACCTCGAGCCTCGCTCTGACCAGAGCCTGTCTCTGAGCAGAGCGCAGGGCAGGTTGTCGCAGGACAGAGATGGAGAGGGGGAGTGGGTGGGGGAGCCGGGGACCGGGCTGCTCCAGCGATGACGCCTCTCCATGTTGAGGTCCCTGCTCGCAGAGTCCAGGGGGGCACTGGGGTCTCGTACCGGGATCCGGCTCAGTTTTGGCGACAAGGGGGAGTCTCTTTGCCTGAGCAAAGCTGGGGGTGGCGAGGAGGAGACTGTGACGGTGCTCTCCATAGCGCCCCCTATAGTGTCAGCTTGGGGCTGCTGATTGGGCTCTGAGGAGCGATCGGGCAGACCAGAGTCACTCTCTGGGTCTCTGTCGTTGGTCAGATGAGCTGCGGGGCCTTTGGCTGGGCTTGGCACTGGAGCTAACTCCAACCTCCCTCCATCCTTTAAAATTTCCTCTGGGAGTCTGTCAGATTTACTGGATGGAGCCTCCATCGGTATTGCATCCCTCCTCTCGTGTACAGGCGACTGGGGCCCACAGCTGGAGGACTGAGAAGAGTTTGATGATTGTTTAAGGGTTGCTGAAGAAATAATAATGTGATATTACCTCTAACAGGGATATAAAGAGCTTTACACAAAGGTTTTCTGAAGTGTGACAGAAAATCTATTGAATATTACAAAAGAGGTATCCAGACCCTGTAATAAGGTCAATAGCTTCACTGTTCAGATTGTGTCAAATGATACGTCCAAAATATTTATTTTATTTGCTCTCAGGTAATTGTAAAACAAAACGCTTCATCAGTCCTACCTGGTCCATCTGAGGTCTTCCCATGATGACTGAGGGCATTTGTCCCAGCATGCCTGGCAGCCTCCTGTGGCCCAGTAGCCATGTGCCAGGCATGGCCATCTGAGACAGGACGGGGCTGGTCGGCACTGCAGCGGACTGGCCATCCTGGTTCTTAGTCTCGGCAGACTTGTCCTCATGTGGCGCTTCTGCTGAAGGTCTGCTTCCGCTGCCTTGCTCCAGCTCCAGCATCACCCACTCCTGAGAGTCTCCCTCCTGGGGCACAGGACTGAGGTTCACGGCCACAAAGCCACTGCTCGCTGCGCCCTCCTCTGGGTCGGGGGTCCCTGTGCCAGAGTGTTCCTCGGGCGTCTGCTGCCTGTGTGGCTGCTCAGGGATAGATTTCTCTCCAACTTGAGAAAGGGATGATCGCTGCTTGCCGAGGCTGAAAGAATACATTATAGGCATTACTGTGAGATTCTGTCTGTTTTGTCTATATTGTTGAAATTCGATGTGTCTCGAGTACTAACTAGGCCTCGAGGAAGCGTTCAATGGTGGGCTTGGGTTCGGGTGCGAGCCTCTTTTCGAATGCCAAGCTCTGACTGTGTCTTATCCGCCGTAGAAGCGGTGCCGCTCGTTCCAGGAACATGGTTTCCGATCGTACCCGTCGAGGAGAACTCTGTACAGAACCAGTGTTGGGACTCTGGTTCCCTTGGTTCTGACTGTGTTCGTCCTCACTCACCACCTGAGGAAAATGCATGAAGGCACAAAAACTACTAAAACAGTAGGTGACAGTGGATAAGCTGCTAGTACATTTGTAGTCAAGGACAGAGATGAATGGGATCTTAGCTATTATCATATCCCTATGCAAGGTGAACAGAGCCTTGAATTTAGATTTATATAGTGATCACTCTCAGGGTAGGAACATTCTACCTAATGTTAAAGTAAAGTACATTGCTCTGACCTTCCTGATGATCTGCTGGGCATGTTTATGGTTTAGGTTCCGGTCCATCTCTTCCCACACGTCTGCACCAGGGGTGGTCGGTGTGGGGATGGGGGGACAGTTGTCAGCATCACTGAGGCGTTCCCCTAGTAGGACATCCTCTGTGTTCTCCCGCTGCAGCTCGCCTGGCAGCACTGAGGCATTGGCCATGCTGTGGAGGAGAGAGAAGGTCACCCTGCTGGTTTTCACAGCACAATATCGAGCAGTGATTTCTCTGGGATCTCTGACTGTGCAGATTTCTGTTCTAAAAAAAAGCTGAAGATATATATTAAAAAACGCGCCCTGCAGTATGTGAAGTTAATAAATATAATGCAATTGAAACACGATATAGTGAATAGTTTTCTTTAGCTGCAAGTACCCCATGTACGCTGGTGTTAGACGAGTGAGCTGCTGAGCGGTGGTTGCTGTGCCAGTGATGGACAGCATATCCCCCGAATCACATTTCTCCCAGTCGTACGGGTCATTCTCCAGCACGTTGTGGCTCTTCATAGCGTTGTCAAAAATTGACATCAGAAGCTGTCGCAGACAAAAACAGAAAACCACAGGGCTCAGCATTTGACGGCTGGAGAGGAATAAACAGTGTGTGCAACATAACACCTACAAGAATTTGCTTACTTGATAGTCGGGCTTAGTGAAATAGTCCAAGGTCAAGATATGATCCAGGAAAGCAGTGAACTCTGAGGGAAGGTGCTTAAGCATGAGTCGGTGGTCGTACGTCTCTTTAAGATTTCCTACTTGTTCCTGAGAGCAGAGGGGAAATAAAAAAAATTCAGTTTATACACACACACATTCTGTAAATAAAAATCTACAGAGCATATAGCATCATAGAGGCACATACTTTGTCTTTGATTTTCCTCCATGGAAGCTGACCGACCATGAATTCAACCAGCATGTAGAAGAGGGACCACAGGTCGTCATGCCGACCCATTTCCTGCAGATTCGGACACACGAGGGTTAGTAAATTTGAATTGAATGAAAACCCAGACTGCTGTGAGAGTGTGTCTTTGGTCTGTACTCACCTTATTCTTATGAGCATTGATTGATGCATATCGCACAGTTCCTCGAAATCCTGCCACAGGACGAGGCTGAAAGATGAGGTAGAATAGAAAAGAGAGAGTGAAACACAAACAACAATCCTGACTGATGGGGAGTTTCATGCGTTTCATTATTTTGGGATGTTTGCATATTTATGTCACATCAGGGTCACGTGGCACTCACTGGATATGTGTAATTTGAATATGGTGTGAAATGTAAATTTGAATGCCTTTTACTTTTAATTTAAATACACCCTATCCCCTGTATGACTTCCTTGTGAACTAAGAGCAAACTTTCATAAATATTTAAGCTACCTTTCCATTTAAGCTACATAAATATTGATGTCACATTTTCTGAGGATACGTAATGGAAGACGATAAAACAATGCTTTCAGGAAGCTGGCACGCGGTACTTACTGGACGGACTTCCTGGCTGGAGTTGGTGAACTGACGGGCCAAACCAAAGTCAAGCATGTAGCAGCATCTGCAGGTACTGGCTAGTCTTCCCATAGCAAAGTTAGACTGGACAGCGATAAACACAAACAAGTCAGCGAACGCACAACGGCAACACATTCTCAAACCACCAAATGTTTCAGGTCTACTCACTGGTTTAATGTCACGGTGCAGGAAGCCGACAGAATGGATGCTCTCGATGGCCTCTAGAATCTGCCTGCCGAGTCTCAAGGTGGTGGAGACAGAGAAGGTGCCGCGGCTCATGGTTCTGCGTAGATCTGCCAGGTTCCTCCCCTTTACACAGGAAATCAAGTGTTGCATGATGGGTCACACGGTATCAGACGTAAATGAAATACTCAACCAGCATTTCCCCTGTGAAAAATCGTACCTGAAGTTCCATCACCACATAGTTGAAGCGATCATTTCTGCCACAGCCAACGAAGCGACACACGTGGTCTTTGCCTGTCAAAGAAATGTATAATATACATGTCAACATATAATAAGTAGATAAGTTGATCACTACTACTGCTGGCCTTGTGAAGCCTCTACTCCCCATAAATGCACATTCTCTGCACCTACAATTGTGACTGTTACAGACACAAATATTAAGGATAGATATATTTATACAAATGTCATATCCTGGTTATAATTAATATAATTAACTGTAATAAATTGTCATTATGAGAAATAATAAAACCGCTGATTGGACATTTTAGCATTAGTAGACGACCACTACTTGCATCTTATTACAGGAAATGAAACATGAAAGCTCCTGTACAGCAGTAAATGGCGAGTATTTTATTCAGAGTTTCTGCAGTGTCCCAAAAATTAACTTACAGACAATAAAACCTGCAATTACTCATTAAGAACATTAATTAATTTATATTTATTTGCATTAATGTCACGTCTTTATAGGTAATTCACAGCTGCATACAACAATAATTTAGGAACAAGGATAATTAGCCAGATAAGTGGTGGGAAGTTCAGGTATAAATTATCTTAAATATTTGATTTCACTTGCTCATTCTGAGTTGATGAGCTTCCTATAGCTACGGCAGCTTGCACTAATGGTGCTGACGGATACCGTAACAAAAAGGACTGAAGAGCCTCCTGCAGCAGAATCCACTGACACAGCAATCCTGCTTTTAGTTCACAGATGTATAACGTCTGCTGACAGACACAGTAACACCTTGTAATCAGACACTACTCATGGAGGGCAGGAAAACATATGAATGCCTCCTCTCTAATGCCTTTTTGGAGGAGTGTAACTGAACCAAGTGAGTCAGGACGTGGAAGTCGACAGGCACCACTCACCCTGCAGCTTCTTCAGCACGGCCACCTCCATCTTCAGCACCTGTTTGGGCTGCTGAGCCGACTCCACCTTCAAGGCGACCGTGGCCTGGCTCAGCTGATCCAAGACCTCGTAGATCTCCCCGAACCCCCCTCCACCTATCTTCCTCGCCTGGTGGGGAGAAGAGATCGTCCATTGTTGTCGAATTGGCCCCACAAAAGCTCAGATTTAGAGGAAAGCTGTGATTTAACTACGAGTGTTTTTGAAAAAGCCACTCACCACTTTCCATCTGTCTCTGACCACGTCTGCCACTGACAGGATGTCAGCGTGCTCTGCAGCCCCACTCATCCTGAGAGCTCTCACCTGCAGCCTGCTCCTGGCATCAGTGGATCAAGCCCCTCGCTGAAATCAAGGGGGAGGCAGATTTACATTCACACTTTCTCCATTTCTGTTGCACTGCAGCTCATTAAAACAGGGGGCATTCATGGGGGTAGCATTTAAAGGTTAGCCACACCTCAGAGGAGATGCTAACCAATGCTAGCTGGTGGTCAAGTAAACACAGCAGCTGATGAAAAGAGGAACCATTGATTGTTTCTGTGTAATGACAGATTACACAGAAACATGTGTGTGGGGGGTTAGCATTTAAAGGTTAGCCACACCTCCGAGGAGAGATGCTAACCGATGCTAGCTGGTGGTCAGTGCACAACACAGCAGCTAGCTAGGCTTTGTGTTGTGCTTTGCCCCCGCGGGAGCCATGGCAGCACGGGCACTAGCGCGGCGGCTCTCGCGGGTCATAACTGGATAATAACCGGCGGTTTGAGAGCGTTAGTCCCCGCGAGGCTAATCTCATCTGTGTGGCCGCGCTCGGCTCCGGAGGTGGTCCTGTAAACAAGCTACCTAGCATGTTTACGAGGCAGCAGCAGCAGCAGCGGCGGCGGCGACACCCCCCCTCCACCCTCCTCACCTCGCTTCGGTGTGGTCGCAGTCCGCGGGTGTGATCCAGACTGCGCCCATGCTCCCCGGGGCAGCTCGGTCACTGGCGGCGGGTGAGGTGACGGACCATCGCTGAACGTTAGCTGCAGATTAGCCCCCGTTAGCCCCCGTTAGCCCCCGCTGACGGATGCGGAGCGATGCCCCAGTATGTGTGTGTGTGTTTGTGCTGACTGCTGGCGGTGACGTCACAGCAGGGGGAAAGTCCCGCAAAGTCCAGCAACGGGCGATGACGTCACGGCCCTGACCGACCTGCTCAAAGCACGTGTGTGTGTGTGTGTGTGTGTGGGTCATACGTGTGTCGCATCATCAATATCCTCGTGTCTTTGATCGATGCTCATCTCGATCATCCCTGTTGATCGATAACGCAGCAGGGGCGTAGCAAAGGCCTCTGCTGCTGCACCCCCCCACGCCCAGTCTGGTGGGGACGCTGAGAGAAAGTCTGTATAATGCAGTGGCTGAGAGAACTCAATGCACTGCAAATTCAGAAAACACACGCAAATAGAAGAAAGACACGTGAAAATTAAGAAAACGACTTCATCGATTTGACGACACATGCGCTGCAAAAATTCGCAACACGTGCAAATACAGAAACGTGGAAATATTTTCAGGGGGACCCAAATAAGTGATGAACCTGGCTGGAGTTCAAAGCTTTGTGAAGTTCCGTCACCAATGACGAGTAGCAGACTTCAGTAACTTATCATAATCATAATTAATCATAATTGTGCTTCACATAGGCTACAATGAAAATACACTGAATGTTGTCAAATAAACCCCAAAATTGTATTTTTGTTCTTCAAACCTTGTAGGCCTACAGCTATGCCGCTCTTTAAGTGTTACTCTGGAACATGAAATCAAATAAATTACATTTTTTTAATAGAACGTTTTAAGAAAGCATGGGGGTGCTGCAGTCCCCTCATCCACCACAGGCCAAGTACACGAATCACATCTTATTTTTTAAGTAATAAATAATAATAACTGATTTACACTTATTAAAACTAAGAATTGAGGTTCTTTCTTGACCACAAGTTCTTACTTAGGAAAGACATCTGCTGTCATATCAGAGGCTGCACCTCAGCCTCTGATTTGTAATTTTGAATCAGAGATATCAGTAATTGATGTAAATGATGTGTTAAATAGAAAAGCTACATCAAAAACAGAAAGTTATATAAAAATGTATTTCTATATTGACACTAATACAATTTTAAAGGAACACTTCCTTGTTTGTATCTGGTTTCAGAATCAAATCCAACCAATCAAGTGTGAGCACATACCTTGACCTTGTCTCATCTATCATATATATCACAGGAAAAAATATCAATCATGAGAAAAGGTTATGGTAGTTGATAGTCGATAAGAGTAGGTGAAAATTGTATAAATTATGTTTTTTTTCTAAATAAACCTCCTTAAACTACTAAAGATGTCATAGATGAAAATGTGCAAATACAATAATTTTACATTTAGTCTGATACAAATTAATAAAGTAAAAGTAATGTAGACAAACTGTATCATATGACTTTACATATCTGAATAAACTACTTTATGACATCAGTGTGATATAATTAAACAAGGACAAATATAGAACATTTAATAAAGTTTGAAAGTCTTGGGTAATGTAACGCAGGGGGGGGGGCCGAGGGGGCTGCTGGAGCTCTGAAGCTCTGAAGCTCTGAAGTCGTGGCTCCGGCCCTGTGTGGACACTGTTTCCGTGTGACGAGGCCAGACTCCGCTTTTCCGGGGCAGCCATGACAGCGAAAACAAACGTACACGGACACGGCGATGGGAGTGGTCAGACCATGGGATTGGACAACAGGATGTGAGTTGCGCTGTTTTTTCGGGGTGAGGCGGCGCGTTTTGGGGGACGCATAACTTTTCCTCTGGGTGTTTGTTTGCGCACTTTTTTTTTCTCACGCTGCGGATGGACGGAAACTAGCGGAGCCCGTGGAGCCGCCTGCGGGGGCTCGGCCGTGCAGTGTTGAAATCAGCGGAAACGCCTGTGCGGTGCGTTGCGGGGCAGGGTTTCCGCACCACCCACGTCTCATGTGCGGTTCGCTCGCGGAAAAGTTGTGGACATGTTTTCCCGGAGCTGCACGGTTTTACGCACACGCCGCGCAACGTCGTAGCCGTTTACGCGTCTCTCCTGCGTGCGCGGACTTCGCAGCAGCTCTTTCCTCCTATTCTCGAATCTAAACCCGCCTGTTCGCCATATTTGTGCGCAGAGAAACTCGAGGGAAAGTTGTCAGAGTTATGACACTCGCTGCGCACGATCCCTCCGCGGGGCTGCACGCAGTCGACTTTGATCGGAACCAAAGCAGCTCCATGGGGCTGGAGCTCCGTGCACCATTGATGAGGTACACACACTGTGTTCATGTCGAGCTCCTTGTTTATTCTTTTTTATAAAACATCAGTGGCCATCGCCCGGGTGACTGCACGAGCCCCTTCGTTTCCTGTATTTCTTGTTATGCCAAATGGCAGCTGAACCGCAAGCGCCTCCTTGTTGCCTTTTGGCTGCTTAATAACTTCAGTTTATAACTCTCCCTTTGCATGCACATGGACCTAAATGTCTTTATATATATATATATATTCTTTATTCTCCCTCCTCTACTTCTGATCACTTTTACAGATCCACTCTTCACTTTTCTATCGTGGCTATTTGCTTGTGTAGGCCTCGGTTTCCTCTTTGCTGAAAGTAGACTGCAAACTTTGTGCTTGTGCTCAGAGGAAGAAAGTGTCTAACCCCTCCTTTCTCTCATAAGGTCTGGCAGCCTGGAGAGGATGAGAAGAACGGACAACAAACCTCAGATTTGATTCTGCAAGAAGGACGGTTGCATGTTCCCCACCCTGCACTTTCCTCTGGGATTTATATTTCCTTCCAAATACCTCTGTGTACACAACTAAACAAAGCATTTCTCGACCGCAGGCCGAGAAAACACACTACAGAGGCGATAACTTCAGATTTGCACACCCAATTAAAGACGGAGAGCGGTGACATTTTCGTTCATTAGAACATTAGTATGAGTCTCCCGCCTCAAGTCAACACGGACAAGAGTGGCAAGCATCGGGCTGCAGCCATGAAGGAGTCGGTGCAGCATTCAGGGGAGGTTTACTATGGTATGGGACCTCCTACTCTAGAGTCGAGCCACAGTGACTCTGCGAGCAGCTCTGCTGTTTATAACCCCGAGAAAGGGCCCCCAAGTTTACCGCACTATCAGCAGGCTGCGCCAGTAAAGTGGATACACCAGGAATCCGTTCAGGCCCCCGGCTGGTCTCAGGAACCCCCCGTGGCAGCCTGGGGGCAGAACTTTGCTCCCTACATGGGTGGGGTGAACGTCAGGGGCCAGATGGCGTTCCACAAAGGAGTCCACGAAGGTGTAACCCTGCCAGTGGTTGGAGAGAATCAAGTGCCCGGACCCGCCGAGGTTTATAGAGATGCCAACCAGGCACCAGCTCAGGGGAGGGGGCTCGAGTGGGAGCAGCACGCCGTGGCTGCGATGCAACAGGCGCAGCTGCAAGCATATCAACATGGCCACAAAGGTGCGGAGCTCCAGGGTCAGCCCCACGTGCCGCCTCACGCTTTGCAGGGGGCCATGCTGCAGCCCTTCCAGTCGACATTTCGACCCAGCAAGCAGCAGTTCTCATCTGGCTATTACTCAGTTTTTCCAGGGAACAAGGCCATGCCGAGCCTGGCCTACGGAGAGCAACAGAAAACTCAACAACAACAACTGCTTCACCAGATGCAGCAGCAAAAAATGCATCATCATCACCAGCAGCAGCAGCAGCAGCAGCAGTTGCAGCAACAGCATCACCTTCAGATGCAGCAGCAGCAACATCTGCAGCAACAACAGCAACACCAAATCCAACAGCATCAGATGCAACAGCAACAGCAACAGCAACAACTGCAGCACATGCAGCAGTATCATCAGCAGCATCAGCTTCAGGGGCGACAGCAGCAAATGCAGCAAATGCAACAGCAGCAGCAGCTGCAGCAGCATATTGTGCCACAGCAAGATGCAACAACACAACTGCAGGTGCAACCAAAACAGCCACAGACCCAAAACTTTGCAGGTTATGAGTCTCCTGAACCCTGTCCACCTGAAGTTGCATCTAAAAAGGAGGACGTCCGCTCAGTGGAGCCACAGACTCAAACCTGTGACACATCAGCCGTACCTGAACCGGGTCCCGAAAAGGACGCCTCAGATCCTGCAGAGGCCTCAGATCCTGCAGAGGCCTCAGATCCTGCAGAGGCCTCAGACTCACAGCCGGCGGCCCCACGGCGCTCGCGTCGCCTTTCCAGAGAAGGACAGTCCCCACTGGGTCCCCCTTTGACGAACATCTGGTCTCAGGGCTCCAAAGAACCTTCAGCGTCCCAGAACGGAGTGGCGTGCGAAAAGAGAGGAGGGGAGAGCCAGGTGGCCACAGGAGGCGTCATCCAGATCACCCGCCGGAGGAGGAGGGCGTCTAAGGAGATCAACCTGGAGACTCTTGCACAGACGGCATCGGAAAGGCAAAAAATCGTCAAGGTTAAACAAACAATCACTCACTGGCACTGTATTTCCTTTTTTATTCATGGTAATTTAGGCAATTAAGTGTTTGCTTCAGTTAGCTGCACAAAGAGGAAGAACCCTGTTTCTATGCAGAACTTCCCCCGTGGTTTACAAAATCCTCTTATTGGGTCTGTTTACTCGATTCCCTGTAGCTGTGTACACAGTCATTCTTTGACAGTATATTGTCGCGCAACAAATACTGGTGCAACCTGAAAAACTGCTATTATTGAACATCCTGCTTTCTGGATTTTGAAGATTGTTCTCATTTTATCGCTGTGAGGAAGGCGATACCTTTTAACCCTGTTACTTAGGATTTAGATTGTTTACATTTTGAGTTCCAGTGGCGCACCCACTGGAACCGGCGTCTTTATTTTCTGTTTTTGCAGCTCAGTTAAACGCAGTAAACAATAAGCTAGTTCCATTTTCTCAGCGCTCTGTCCTCAGGGGGTTAACCAGGCTCGTTGTAGGTTTTAGTGCAGAAGGCGAACGCTGGATGTACAATCAGAGGAGCTGCATGTCTGCACACCTCCACATTCCTGCAGGCTGTTTCCCAGTCATTCAGCAGAGCCAGGGAGGGGCCGAGCTGTCAACCTGCACGACTGCAACTCCCCAACACACCCCGAACAGGTTTAATATCGCTGCTCACAAACCCTGCACTGTTGTGCGGTTGGCAAACAGCTCTTCTCTGGTGAAGCAGATGAGATTCACATGTCCTCACTCTGGTTACTTTGCCCGGAGAGTAAATCATAAAACTGATTTATATCTCTCTTTGCCAATAATAGATTTTAGGATTGCTGCACATGTGCATTTCAGAAAAGAAAGTTGAAGGAAATAAAACGACAAGGTTCGTGTACGTTACAGAAAAAGGTGTGACTTCTGACAGAGTGCTGCAGAATTCAGGCTTTTTGAACTGTGACTGAGAATCAATATTACAATAGAGTGAAGTCTGCTTTAGAATCTGACCCTTGCAGTTTAGAGCTGTAACAATTGATTGATTGATTAGTTCAACGACAGAAAGTTAATGAGCAACAACTTTGATGAGGGTGAAGATGAACGTTGTAGGTGATGAGCCTTCAGGTGTAGAGCCCTCTCTTCCTCTTTTCACATCTCATCCCCTTTTCTTTTTCTCCCAAATATCCTGTAATGCTCTCTCTCCCTCTCTCTCATCACCTGCCTCTGTCTTTCTTTCTTGTTCCTGCCTCCACAGGAAGATGGTTCCTCAGGCAGACAGGCCACCATGGTGCCCCTGGTCATCCCCGTGTCTGTGCCGGTGCACAGGAGTCAGATGGATCTTCAGGGCGGCTGGGCTCAGGGCCGACTCGGCCAGGGTGAGCGTCCGACCGCGGCACTGTCCGACCGCCTACCCTCCGTCATCGTGGCTCGCCGGCGATCGCTCAGGAACTCCATGACTGAGAGTCTTGGCCAGGTTAGTTCGGTGAGGAGACGAGATCTGCTTTGCTTTGATTGTCACACGAAGTTGGATTATTGTTTGTGCTCAGTTTGAAATCAGTGGTACCAACTTTGTTACCGTAGGGACTCGAGGCTACAGGTGAAGTTATTGAAACGTGGTGGGAGGGTGGGACAAGGGCCAAGGAAGAACCCACTAACTTTTGGAGCGGATTCGATTAACGGGGCAGATTCAGGACTTTTTGGGATCTTGATTAAAAAAAAAAAAGCCCGGCACTGACTCATATAGTGACTCATATCGAGGAGTGTGTGAAATCTGGTGCAGCTTGATTGAATTTAAGGTGCCGGTTGGGCCTTGGCGGAGGTATGCGCTCTACCGAGTGACATTCTAGTAGAATTAGAAGGTGCTGAAACCTGAAGCAGCCATTAAGGGTGTGGATTAGCTCTGTTATAAAGTGGGTGTGTACGTTCAAAACGGAGCTTGATTCAACAGTTTGACATGGTTCTATCCAATACCGTCACGGAAAGGAAAACATCCGAGGACAAACGTGATCGTGTGTTTTCTGCCGTATGGTGGTTGAGGTAAAGACCAGTGACAGCTCAGTGATATCTGCTCAGCAAAGAGAGTCCCATGCATCGAGCACTTTATGAGGAACACCAGGCTTTTGCTGAGCAGGGCCTCGCTTCACAGCCTCAGTTCTTCAAACCGCTGTCTTTGCACATCTTCTTTCTTTTAATCTCTTCCACCACATCCTAATGGTGTTCTACTAAGTTCTCATCTGGTGACGTGGTGCACATGATCAGCAACAATATTTATTGTTTAGAAGAATATTGGTCGTTATTAAGAGCCAAGAAAACATCCTCCACACTATTACCCCTCCACCTCCATCCTGAACTGTCAACATGAGGCAGGTTGGGTCCATGGACTCATGCCGACTCTGTTATCAACAAGTTAAAGTAACATGTTCCATCTTCTATCCAGGATGGTGAGAACGATCCAGGGCTGGATGGGGAGGGGAAATCCAAATTCAAGCGTCGCCCTCGCCCAGAGCCTCTCATCATCCCTCCTCCCAAACCATCCACCTTCATCGCTCCATCCATCTACTCCAGCATCTCCTCCTACCAGAGCAACCTGCGCTCCCCGGTCCGTATGCCGGACCACCCCCTCATACTGCCCCCCTACACGCCTCCACCCATCCTCTCTCCTGTGCGCGAGGGCTCGGGACTCTACTTCTCCACCTTGATGACCAGCATCGCCGTAAGCAACCAGATCCTGCCTCTGCCGCCAACGCCCAAGTCTGCGACGCGCAGCCTGTTGCGCTCCGGTAAGTCTTGGTTGTTGACCCTTTCATAAAATCCACTAGAGACTTTATCAGATAATGTGTAAACGTTTTTTTTATTTGCATTTTTCAGCAAGTTCAGAAATTACTCCCCCTGTCCTGCCCATGATCACTGATGTCACACCAGTTAGCCTCGAACCGTGAGTTCAACCTCCAACATCTACACAGGCTTCTGAGGTCTTTCAATATTTGTCCCAAAAATGTAGCTCTGATCTACATAAATCAGCTTTTTATTTTTTATTATCCAGGCGTATCAACATCGGACAGCATTACCAGGCAGATATTCCAGATCTGCAGGATCAACTTTCCTCCCAGTTTGACCAGCTCAAGGCCGACTTGGTTTGGGTCCCTGTGGAGAACTCTAGCCTGAAACATGGCGACGAGGAGAGCAGTGAGTATCTCATGTCATCCTGACTGTTGAGACTCATTTAAAGAGATAAAAAAACATCCACCAGAGGGCAGCACCGGGTCAAGAGATTCTGAGAACAACACACATGTTGGCTTTGAAGGGGGTTGTGACAATGTGCCTCCTAAAAACAGGCAAAAGGGATTGTTTGTAACATCATATAGACTTTTGTAGTTTCTTACCAACTCTCAAGTCTCCTGGCAAAGTTTCACCATAGCTGAAAGTTCTTCCTCGTGTCTTTTGGTCGTCTCACTGCCCCCCCCCATGATTTCAGAGCACATACACCAATACACACGAGATGAACGCAGAGTACGGACAGAAGGCTCCGTCTGTTTCCTTATACGTATCTAACGTTAAGCACAGTGAGCCTTTAATGTTATGGATTCTTCCTGAGCTGTTTTCTCACTACATGCCTCTTTTCTTTTCTTCTCAGTGGTTGATTTGATGAACATGGCCTGTTCCAGTGTGCTCACAGGTGGAGGAACCAATCAGGAGCTGGTTTTACACTGTTTACATGAATGTGGAGGGGATTTTCTTGTAAGTATAGTGACTCACAGTCTCGGTCGACTTGAAGAAATTCAGTTTGCAATGACAACGATAAAAATGAAATAAATTAATACGAACGACAGCAGCAGAATTTGATCAAAATCTGTGTAAATGTCTTTGTTATTTTTTACAGTTAGATGTGGTTTTATTGATTCCCTCCCTGATGCTGATTTGCAGGAAACATTGGGACGTTTGATGCTTCAGGATCCTGTTTTTCCCAGAGGCCATACCCTGGCTGGTTATCACTACTCAGGCGAGTTTTAACTTTAGAGGAAAATCAAGTCTTTTAAATCTAAATCACTTTTATCTACTCTTAACAGATTCCCACATTACCTTTATGTCTTCCTCTTCCTCTCTTGTTCTTTATGATTTTTTAAAATTCCTCTCTAAATGTTCCCTCATTCCTGTAAGAACACATAAAATTTTACTGCCTCTGAATGAACTCGCAGGCTCTGACAGCTGGACGGCAGAAGAGAAGCGCTACTTCAATAAGGGCATCTCTGCCTACAGGAAGGACTTCTTTCTGGTGCAGAAACTGGTATGCTCGTTAATTTCGCCCTGCAGCGTAAACAAGCACAAATCAACCCGAATAAATCTAAAAATACATTTGACTTTTAATTAAATCTGCCCTGTGTTGTGTCAGTAAATGCTACGACACTCATTTTGAGCCGTTAGTATAATTACTTAAAACAAACACAAACATCATTAGAAATTACTCATTACCGGACATTGACTGCATTTTATAGCATGCGACAGCAGAGTGAGTGTTGGAAAATATGCAAGATTACAAACAGGAAGCTGCCAGCTCCTCTTTCAACACAAACTGAGCTAAAACGTCTAAAAAAAAAAGTGCAAACAAGAAGAAGATTCAAGTAGCCTTGCCACATCCTCTTTGATTCAGGAAGTAAGTTGATTTGTGGGAGATGTGGTCTTTACTTCAGTATCGATACCACGACATATGCATGGATCATCAGAATACTAACATTAATCTGTGTGTGTGTGTTTTGTTGCGCTGGTTTAAAGGTGCAGACCAAGACTGTGGCTCAGTGTGTAGAGTTCTACTACACGTACAAGAAGCAGGTGAAGATCGGTCGCAATAGTATTTTAACCTTCGGGCCTCCAGACTCGCCAGGGGAGAAACAGGCAGAGGCCGTGGTGGACATCAAGGTAGAGTGGAGTTAACGTGGCTCAAATGTAACGCACCACGTACTGGTTACATATTATTTTTAAAAGAACGTCTTCATCACAGGGCTCACAGCAGTCGAAACTGGCTCATGGAGAGACGGGTGGGGACGACAAGAAGGATGCATCTTATGACCAGATTACTGAGAGAGACCATCAGGCGAGGGTCGCTCAGTCACTACAGGCTCATGACTATGTAAGTATTTCACTGCATGTTAGGTCTGTAAATAGTGATTATTGACGTTTGGTCAATAAAATGTTAGAGAGAATCAAAGGGATTTTTTTTAATGGAGTAAAACATCTAAATATGTAATTTTTTTGGAGCAGAGATGCGTTTTCAGTGGTTTAATCAACACCAGGAGAAGAACTTCCACTGAAACTTTGATATAGAAACTACAAAACTTCTTTATACTTGTCTGGTGCTCCAGGCGGGAACAATGCTGGTGATCAAAGAGCCAGACGCTGTGAATAAGGAGGCTCATCGCCCGGCAGCACATCCCAGGCCTCGGGCCGACCCTGCGGCAAAGAAGCCCAGAGCGCCGGCAAAGCCGCCGCAGGATCCGGACGCAGTGTTTCCGTGCAAGAAGTGTGGCAGGTAAACGTTGTTTTTATTCATGACTCAGGCTGTGATCAGCACTAAGTCTCAATAATGTTCGTGAGAGTTGCAGCTGCAGTGTCTACTCAGTGTGTTGATTGATTGATTGTTGTTCATGTGGGTCAATAACAAGATAACAGATAAAGTAGGATGTTGTGAATTAATCAGTCATGTGAAGAAATGCAGATAATGAAGGGATAAGGTCATTAAATTGTGAAATAATGGGCACTGATCGACAGACTAATAAAACCTGCAATAAACTGCAGAGTGAAATAATGCTGACAATAGTTTATTATTTATCAAGTATATTTATTTCACAGTTTTCATGATTAAAAACTATAAATTAGTAAGACTTATTTATTTGATACTGAATATTTAGATTTTTCGTGCCAAAACACTTGTTTGTTTTGGTTTTCTGCAGTCAGATAAAACTCAAGGAACACTTTCCCATGAATTCACTTATTTACATATGCTACATATAATCCCAGGTTTATGCACTGACTGGCTACATTTTCTTTTCCAACTCTGTTTTATTTAGAGCAGTTTTGAGCAGACAGACAGTTTTTAACTCTTAATTATCGACCTCATAAATTCAATATTGCTTGAGCTGCAGTTTTATTGGAGTAAGTGCAAAGAACTTGATGACTTGTGTTTGCTTTAATGACTCAGGCCACACTGATGAGTTTCACAAGTTTTAAAGAACGACTTTGATCAATTTATTAAATGTACACACCTGCTATTGTGTGTAACGTTGCATCATTTTCTCGTCGTATTCCAGGGTGTTTAATAAGGTGAAGAGTCGAAGCGCCCACATGAAGAGTCACGCCGAGCAGGAGAAGAAGGCGGCGGCGCTGCGTCTTAAAGAGGAAGAGGAGCAGGCGGCGGCTGAAGCTCGAGCCAGGAAGGTGGCGGCGGCGGCAGCAGCGTCGACGGCGGCGGCGGCTAATCAGGGGGGAAATGGGAATGGATTGACCGAGCAGGTCAGCAGCCACGAAGAGTCATCTGAAGGAGAGGATGACAACGATGAAGATTGGCGCTAAAGAATAAAACTCAATGAGGAGATTGATTGATTGGTAAATGGAGGGGAAAGAGGGCAATAGAATCAGAAAAGGGAGGAATAAAAAAAATAAAACTACACAGCCATGGAGAGCAAGAGCTTCTCACGTCTTCCTGTTCATCTTCTCACTCCGTCATCTCTTTGACCATTATTCAGCTTTACACCGTTAAACCAGGCGGTCACACTCCAACCCTTCGCATTTGTATCTTTTAAATATTCAGAGAAAGTTTATTTTTTGTAAATGCACTTATACTGTACGCTTCTGCTTTTTTTGCCAACATTGCCTTTTTTATATCAATTATTTAATTGAATATACGTCAAAATATTGTAACTTTTTCATTGAGAGGACTTCATCAGATAATCAGGGTGTCTCTTTAGCAATAAAACGACAAGATCAAAAAAAATACATGTTTCACTTTATAGCAACGACCCTTTTAAATATAATTAGATCCCATATTTAAAAATCTTTTCTCTTTGGAAAGTATAGTTCTTCAGATTCCCATCAGGTCTCAGGTTCGTTGTACACTTACTTTCACAACTAAGGGACCTTTTTGAAATGATTCTGTACAAAAAAAAAGTATATATGAGATGTCGCCATGTATTTATAATGATGCCTTTTTCAATGATCTTTGGTAATATAAAAACTAATCATGTCATCTGCAATATGACTTGTGAATTGAAAAGTTTATTAAAATCACTACTGTTGTGAAAGTGTGTCTCTTTTTTTTCCCCACATTGCGAGACATTGTTGAGCCAGCAGGGGGCGGGAGAGGGTCAGTGTGATGGTTGTTTGTGGAAAAGATGGAATTCTTGTCGAGATGGTTTTAGATTCACTTGGTTGAATTTGTTAATGGATTGTATCAAAATCCATTTATCATTTTACCCTTTTCAGTGATAAAATCCTGCTTTACACAGCCTCGTCTGTATCCACTAAGCAGGGGAAATAAATACCTCTCATAGGTCTGATTTAATATGCAACACAGGCCCCTACACGCCTGTCGTCTCCAGATTAAGGGCCACAGAACTCATCTTCTGACACAGTGTGGTGAACTGTGGCGTTGATCAATGGTGACATAACTCAGCCATTTAGAGATGTGCTCAGCAGAGAGAAGTGTGGCTTGTTGCCCTCAGGAGATGAGATGCAGAGGCGAATTACCCCCAAGATCACGGAGGACGACATGGCCCTGTTTCTGTCTCCCACTCGTCACTGACAAGTCGGTCTCTGACAGCTCTCATTTACTCCTCCTGCTCCTCCTGCTGCTGCTGCTGCTGCTTCTTGAGCCAAGACGAGGACAGAAGGAAATCCACTGACTTTACCTTTTGATGTGGATTCAATCACAGGTTACGCATCTCTGAGAAAAAATGTGTTTTTATTTTATTTTATGTTATTGTTTTATCCTCTCGTGAAGCACTTTGTCACTTTGATAAGAAAAGTGCTTCACAAATAAAGTTTATTATATTATGAAGGGGCTTAAGGAATAATTATCTTAGGATTAGGATAGTATTAGATGTACTCTCACAGTAACCATGCAACCATATACACAGTATTCTTAGTTGTATGTCCTTATATTGCTGGCGTCAGTAGCTGTGTTGTGAGGCTGTATTTAGTGGCCGCAGTACTTTGAGTTAAACACTAAACGTCTCACTAACATGCTGATGTACAGGAGGTATAATTTAGTTAAACAAGCTGAGGTTGATGTGAATGTCATTGGCTTTGCAGGTAGTGGTTCATAAACCAAATAGTCAGGGGTCACCATCATCAGTAGGATTCAACCTCTGGGGACCATGAATGTCTTAACAAAAGTTCTTTGATACCCCACCTATTGATTTATATATAAATTCAACTCAATTTTCAATTTAATTCAACAAACATTCCCTGTTTGATTGTCGGTTTATAAGTTTGGCTGCTCATCAACAACTGACATGTCCACACGATGTATCTGAAATTCATTGAAGCAGACAGTGTGGTGTATTGTCCTCAGCAGGTCCGTTTTGCTTATGACGAAGCGTTTTGTGAGTTTTACAGCGAGGATCAAATGTCTTCCCTGAGCACTGGGCCTGGTAATGTGGTCCCCTCTGAAAAGCCAGCTCTGCGGTGGACACAGTAAAACAGGTTAGCGAGAGGGAGCAGAAAATGAAGACATTACAAAGAAGACCGGTGCAGAGTGATGGAGACAAAAGGCAAAACCCTGGATCAATGTCACTGAATGTCTGGAAGACAAATGAGGAGATCGATGGTTCCTCTCCAGCACGGCCGAGGTTAAACCTGAAAAGTGCATCAAGATTATTTATGATCGGCCATTCAGATGTAAAACTTTGATCATTTTCTGGATGTGACCCGTGAGGCTGCAGGTCAATGTCATTCTAGCAGTAAATACACAGAAAGAAACTTAGGTCATAGGGTGGAAATAAATGAGAGAATGGAGATAATAAATCATTGAGTTTTGAAGTTACATTTAAATAAGGAAACACAATACGATAAGAAAATTATACGATACAATACGATATTATATTATATGATAAGATAAGATACGATACGACACGATAGACAAGATCAAATAAGATAAGATAAAAAGTATTTGTCCCTAAATCCTTTATAAAGGATGGAAAAACATTGATATAATTGTCTGTTGGAACGAATGGGTACATTAATTTCTTGTACACTAACCACAAAAACAACATACAAAGTAAAAGTATTGCAGGAGTATAAGTAGTAGTGATGAACGAGGATGTGCCTGTGGTCTCGATTAATTTACATCGGCTAAAAATCCTCCAATCGGGCACATTTGCAGCCTTTAAACCTGAAATCCTTCCGTAAAATAAAAATGAAATAAAGCGTCAGCCTCTCTTTAACTCCCTCTGAAGACATTCTGCCGTATATAACACACGTAATCGCTCCAGCATTGCTTACATCACGCCGTCCTTGGTGCCGAACCAGAATCACTTGGTTTAACGACTATGACGCCATATAACTGACAACCCACTCAGCTCAATTCCAATCTGTGGTCAATGGCCTTGAGGGGTGGAATCTGCCCGGCTGACCCCCGCGACCGGCGACACCTCTCGCTTTGATTGGTTATCTGTCTGTCATCTTTATCCACAGCTCTCCACCATGTTACAGTCAGGTGCAGTGCCGTACATCAGCTGCGACTCTATCCTCACACAGGAGCTCACTTAATGGAATTAAAAAACATCTGTCAGCGTTTTCGGCTGCAGTCAGCAGCTCCACCGCACGTTTATGCAAATCCCTTTCCCTCCACTATGGATCAGTTGCCCCCAGTGCAGCGGGACTGGGAGGCCTCAGAAACACAAGGTGGTTGTGATTGAGTCTGGTAACGTCTGATTTATGTGTCTTGTTTTAATGGAACATAGAAGATGACTGTGAGGTGGTGCATCCGGCTCTGAGTGAGGAGGTTCGGGTTTCAGCTATAACAAGATGACATTTTGTCCATCAAGTCCTTGCTGACGGCTGATATCGATGTCCAACAGCTTAAAGGAATAGATCAATATATGAGGCAATATGCTTATTTACTGTCTTGCCAAGGTGGATACGTCGCTCATGTCAGTAGATACTGTCCTGACCCAGATCGTGAGCCACGACAAAGACGAGAGAAACACAGATTTTAAAGGAAAAGGTTCTGATGTGTTGTTCAGTAGGATCAATGTATCTTGTTGTATGGTGTGAAATCGGAGACTGTAAATAAAGATGCACGACATGACTGCTCCTCAAAGGTGAAGCCAAAGCGTCTCGATCGTCGTCCAGTTGCTGCAGTATAGTTCATTAAACCCAGCCTCCTCCATGTTAGTGGATGGGACATGGACTGAACTAAATAGTCTAAATACAAATTTTAAGTAGCTCTTATCACACTGATGTATGTTCAAGTTATCACTTTTCAGGTAAGTTTAGTTTGATGCTTTGAAAACAGGCTGAAGCTCATGGGTCATCCCTGCAGTCGTGTGGCTTGTTCGGACGATAAAAAGAAAATCAAATAAAAGTTTGAAGGCTCTACGTGATGCATGACAGAAAGTTCTGTACATGTAAAAGACAACAGACTGAACTTATGATCATCTGACATTTTAGGAGGCTTCCTGATATGGCAAACATTAATGAACTGTTTCCAGCAGCTAAAAGCAAACACTGTTCAATTTTAATAATCTTAAAAACTGTATCACAGGGTCACTACTCGATGCAATGTGTTTTTCTGGTTCTTTTGACCATTTCGAATGAAACAAGGCTGTTTTATTAAAGCGTAGCAGGAAATATTGCCCTTGTGTGGAGGCTGCCTTCGTTAAAGCAGTGACTCTGTGAGGATGAGCCAGAAGCTCTTGTTCTCCTATGGGACAATTGGCAGGACTTAGGAGAGGACGACTGAACTGGGAGCACTCACAGTGTGGGAGTGTGTTTGGCAGAGCATCAGCCGCACACCTCTTTCACTCATGGGTAATTTCTAATTTCAGAAAGGTGGCCTCCCAAAATGCTTGTTCTGCAGAGTCACAACAAAGGAGGGTGTCTGCTTTGATAAACAATGAGTGACTCTAGTGTGGGGGGAGGACGGGGCTGATGGGTCCAGCTTCACTAACGTTGCTGCTGCAGCGATGAACCATAAATCCCTCTGTTTAAATTTGTCTCAGAGTTCCAGCTACATTAAATTCTCATTCCCTCATCCCCCTCACCTGGGGGGCTGCATCTGATATGATGCTTATCTTATCATCCATCCATCCGTTATCTATACCGCTTGTCCTCTGAGGGGTCCGGGGGAGCTGGAGCCAATCCCATCTGACATTGGGCGATAGGCAGGGTGCACCTTGGATAAGTTGCCGGCATATCGCAGGGCCAACATACAAAGAATTCATACTCACATTCACACCTACTGGCAATCTTCAAGTAACCTACCCTGGATGTTTATGTATAACACGTGTTTCTGCTTCCTCCCACTACACTGAAAGAAAACCACTTTTTTTGCTCAGGTATTTCCAAAGATATTTGATCCCCCGACAAATAGTTCTGACCGTAGCCGACGCATTTTCGCTTTCTCTCGCTATGCAGATATGAAGCCAAACTTTCATGGATATGAACGCTGCCATCTTGAGCCTTTGGAGCCAGAGTTGGTGCAGTCGCGATCGGGGGATGATGCCGTGGTAACGAAGTCTTGTTGAGACACATGCTCGACCAATTGCAGGTCAGTCTCAGCTGTCAATCATGACATTTCTTCCTGTTTCCTGTTTTAACTGACAAGTTTATAACAGAACCACGAGCATGCATCGTGCGTGTGATAAGAACTACCTCAAATGAAAGAAATCACATTTGAGAAAAGTAAATTTGACGTGAACTCCATGTCCCATCCACTAACATAGAGGAGGCGGGCGTTACGACCTGTACTGCAGCCAGCCACCAGGGGGTGATCGAGACACTTGATCACAGGATGTTGTCCATCTTTAAACAGTCGATGGGGATGACGGAGTAAACTGGGATCTTTAGTCCTGTTATTCAATATCCTTAATAAATTATGTAAAGCTTTTAACATTTGCCAATGACGTGTTCTTACCACCGACCAAACTGAAAAGCATTAATTTGTTTCGTTCAACAGACCCTTTCCTCGTCTGCGTTCTGTTACAGCCTCTGTTTAATATTAATTTTCAAAGATTTATTTGGACGTCAAAGGTTATTTATCTTGACAAGAGCAGTCAGCACATAAAAGTGTTGGTTTAGCAGCGTTTCGGGGGGGGGTTTATCCTCCACTGCCTCCGTCTTCTACTTGTAAATCAGGTTATAATGTATTTTTAATAAAACAACTCTACAGTTACATCCCTCTGAGGTGATTTTAAAGATATTTGTATATGATAAATAACCCGAAACGAACCGACGCCCCACTGAGCTCACAGATGATTTACATAAACCACGTAAGCATTTTCTTTTCTCCGTGCCTCAGGGATGTTTCACTCAAAGCCCTGAGCTGACAGTTTAGCTCGGCCAATGTTCTGTCCCACCTCGCTGTGATCCATGTGCAGGTCTGATGGATGCTGAATCCGTCATCCATCACAAAGTCATCAACATCCAGCCTTCTGCTCTCGGAGGGGGGGTGATGTAGTGGCCCGGATGCTCTGATTTATCTGCGTGATTCACTGCCTTCTGTGTTCGTCCTGCGTCCGCCTGCCCCCCCGTCGGTCTCTCCTGTTCCCCCCCCCTCCGCCACCACCATGATTGAGTATAGGCCTTGTACATCCTGGCGTGATGGAGCAGAGCGTCAGCCGACATCAGCCTCTGCTGTAAACCAGAGTTTGGGTTCTGATTTGTTGAAATCGGGAATTCTTCAGCATTAAGGCTTTGTGATCGATCCAGGCTCGCAGCCAGAGCTCCATTAGCAAACAAGCTGTTCTGAGAGCTGCACGCCGCTGCTGCTTCGAGGAGGAACCACTGCTGCTTCACAGAGGGGTTTTCCTAAATCTGACCTTGGCATCTTCACCGTTACTCATTAGAATACAAGGAAAGTTTCAGTGTTACATTGTTAAGTAAGTAGAATAGCTCATTAAAGCGCAAACCTCCAGCAAGGCCCAACAGGCCCCAGGGAAAACGATGCTGCTGATTGGATGGACAATAAAGTGAAACCTTTGTTTGGTCAACAACATGCAATCAATTTCCCATCATGCAAACAATGGCATCTTTTCATTGGACCTTCAGTGTCTTTCAGCCCTCCAGTCAGTAATGTTTGTAATAGTCTTGTATTGTTCCAGCCTTAACGGAGACAAAGCTGACGACATAATTAGGGTTATTTTTCTCAGACTCAATAAATCTCCTCCAGAGCTGCGGAAGACAAAATACGACTGAGTTTACACACGTTCGTCTAAATCTATTTTATGTAGAGTATTTATATTCTTGCTGTGGATCCGACAATGGTGCCTGACTTTATTTTCCTGCGCTTCCAGCAAGTAAATCTTGAACTTGTTTCTTTTCCGTCCTAACAGTCTGGAGCGATTATATATTGATTAAGCTTCCTTAAACTGAGCTGAGGCACATTTTATTTTAATGACAGATTTGCTTGTAACAAACTTTAATAGGCAACAATAATGTAATATTGACTTAAGAATTAATGAATAGTGGGATTGGTTACTTACTTTTCAAGTGTCTTAGAAGGTTATTTGTTCCTGGACTGATTTATAGAAGCAAAGTTTGCTTTTATAATCTCTGACATATACAATTTAAAATTAATGGGTTGAAACTTATAGTGAAGTCCTTTAAATGAACCTACAGGCGTATTTCTACAAAACAATCCATCAGGCAACAGAGTTTTAATTGTCGTACGGTAAAATATTTTCTGTTTCTCTGTAGGTTTATATCCTTGTTGTGACCAGAGTACATTAAAATGATACACTTGTGAGTTAGTGAGTTTAATTGTCCAGAAAAGGGGGAATTCGGTTTCACAGCACTGCACATTCACAAACCACGTGTCCATGAAACCAGCCACAGAGCGACACTTAGCAAACATCATTAGACAATTAAAGAGCAACAGTAACAATGAAGGAGATTTCATTAACGTGAAACATTGACTGGCAGTTAAATGCTGGGTTAGCAGCGGAATCATGTCTTATCTTGTGTTGCTATATGAAACGATACACTACAAAATGATATGAGACGATATGAAATGATGTGATATGTATATGATACGATACGATACGATACAAGATGATATGATACGAAATGATAAATGAAATGAGACGATATGAAATTAGATATGATATGAAATGATACGATACAACACGATACGATGTAAAATGATAAATAACGATACAATATGGAAGGATACGATACAAAACTATACAACATGAACCAATACAACACAGTACAACACAATACAACACAATACAACACAATACAACACCATACAAATATGAATACAGAGCAATAAGAAAACAGGTACTGTTAGATTTATGACAACAGTAAAATTCAACAGTATTGATACAATTACTTCAACATAATAAAAAAGTAAAATACATGATTTAATAGTAAATGGATTTTCCACCTTTAATAAGCGATAACATTTTGATTGACAGCCCAACATCCTTCTTATAGCCCGTGTTGCTGTTTTCACACGTTTGTATGCAGAGGAGTGCGACACCAGACAAATCCACTTGTGGCTTCACTTTATTGTGCCTCCGATCAATAGCATAATTTCCAGCGGAGCCTCAGCACGATCTCAATCAGACTTATTATCTCCTAATGACCAAACACAAGGCCGTTATTTCAGCCTCTCGCAGCCGGCGTGTTATTAGAAGAGTCAATTGCTCTGCCCGAGCTCGCTCGCTCTGTTTACATACTCAGGTAAACACGCTGTCGCTGTCCATTACGCCGAGAGACTCTTGTTAGGGCTCTTATTTAAATTGAACTGACAACTTCAATAACGTCGCTATCTGCACCCCGACATAAACAACAGGGCTCGTTCTCTGCAGCTGCACAGATTTGGTGTTTGTATGGATTCTGGAAACATGTCATGAGGATGAAGTGCAGAATATTCAGCACGGCCCTAACACCGTCTTCAGCTGTGTTGATCGTGCTTATTAATGGGATATAATTCACTGGATGATGATGAAGCAAAAAAACAACTTCCCTGCAATAACCACATGAGATCAGGGGAAACAGGATCGTCTGTGTGTCTGCTTTAGACTTTGCTGAGGTTTTATTTTCATAATGCATCACAACGAATACAGTCAATTCCTGGTACTAACCTCAACTATACAACACACACACAAAAAAAACACAACTTAGGGGAAAAGTAGAATTCAAGTTATAACAATAATAATAATGATAAACTTTAATTTTCATCTTTCAAAACTCGGTGACTTTAGTTGCTTTACAAGTTAAAAATGAAAATTTGGCGGATTACAAATCTCCCGCTGTGTCGTTCATGCGTGAAAGTCAAACCCTGGAGAAGTCCAGACCCGATTCTGCAGACATTCTTCATGTAGTAAAAGGGCTTTAATGGTTCTGTGCCACTTCTGCTGCTCATCGTGATTTGAAACAAGCTCTTTCAACAGAATTTCCTCCCGTTAAGAGACTTTGCTGAAGTCTATGGTAAAAATTACATTAGAAACTATAAATTAATCAGGCGAATGTGAATCAATATCTCGCTGACAACAGTGGAGGAGCTTCTTTCACATCCAGGCCCATATCCTTAAAGAAAAAAAGCCAGGATACCTCAGCTTAACTGATTAATCACTTTGGCCAGATCCCCAAAAATAATTTTATGGATCATCAGACCAGAGCAACAGAGCAGGATGTGCTTTATTTTAAATGACACTGCTGTTTTCAGGTATCACGTGTTATAAGAACCCACAGAAACCAGTGCACACAAATGAGCACACTTAGGAAAGAGCAAATTGAAAGTGCAATGCGGTAGATACGTGCACTCTCACCTCATCGAAAAAGATTCATAGCAGCATAAGTCAACCGGCGAGAAATAAAATCCACAGATCAATTAAACGAAAGGTCATTCCGGGCTAATCAAAGCAATCGCTGGGGCACAATAATGCTTAGCAATGAAGCGGCCAATTACTCACTGACTGATGACTTCAGAGCTTTCGTTAAGTGCGCTGGGTCTCACGGCTCACTGGGTCGATTTCCATTTTAATGTCACATGGACGACGCGAAGGCGACGCTGCTTGTAACTGACACTAAACCTGAGAGTTTGAGAGTCGGTTTGAAAAACAGGAAGAACAAACGGGGACGGGGAGAGGAAGAAAACTTACGACCCAGGACCAAACTTTTCTGAAGATGGCGTTTCCTCCATTCACCATCGTCACTGTGATTACGTGGGAGGTGCAACACTACGTGGCACTTTGTCACCGTTAAAGTTAAAGTCAAGCTCATTCACTTCCTCGTTGTTGGAGAGGGATTTGCTGATTGTCTTCATTGAGCCACATCCATCAGCCACCGACACACTCATTGGTTTTATTTACACAGACTGTAAATAAAGATGGACGATGCGTCTCCACTTCCTCCCACTATCCAGAAACGAAGCCAAAACATCCAGGACATAAACGCCGCCATCTGCACAGAAATGACAGAAACCATCTTTGAGCAAATTGTATTTAACTTGCACTTTGACTATTTCGTGTGCTCCATGTCCCGTTCACTAACGCGGGGGAGGCACAGTTTATTATCTATACAGCAGCCAGCCAACAGGGGGCGTTTGAGATGCACTATTCCTTTTTTACCACTGAATTTTTACACCTTTCTATTTTCATCTCTTCTTCATAGATATTGAAGCAAACCTCCCTAAAACTTTACAATTTAACGTGTCTAATCTTTTCCATTTCTGCGATAATTTAGAGCAGCGATCATAATACGAACATCATCCATATTAACTTTATGAAACAGATGTTCTGTCTATTTGACTAATTCCCTGTATAACTGCTGAAAACTCTCTCACTCGTTGAAGCTCCTGCCCTGAAAACAAATGCACAAGATCCGAATGAATCAATCGGTGGATCAGAAACAGATTTCATCCCATCATGCATTAAACTGAATAAACTACAGCTAAAGCAGAATCCAGTGGAGCTCATTGGTTTTTTAATTAAAGGCATTTTATTGATGCAGTGAAGGGCTGAGTGGACACAATTACAGAGCACACGCATTACACAGCACGGACAGGAGCAAACGTAACCTGCAGCTGAGGTAAAGAAAACACAGAAAAACAACACGTTCAGATTGGATGGAGGCTTTTTATCATTAATGAAAATCATGCATCTTACGTTAAAGTGCGACTTTTCTTTTTTCTTTTCTTTTTTGCTTGTTTTCCAGATGCTCTTGTCGGAAGCATCATCAGTTGGGGCTTGGTTTGTTGCAGCAGTTCTGTGATTGGCGATTCGCAAATTGCTAATTTGGTTTTGCCCCCGAGCTCGGCCTAGTTCTGATAAACTTATTACATCGACAGTCCGAAGCTAATCACTCCAAGTAACCGTTTACTTCTTTGGGCTCTTTATCTTTTAATCTGTGCTGTGGCTCTTTCTGCTTCCTCCTCCACTCCCACTTCTCTCAGATCCACCGACCAACTGACTCCAGAGGCTCCACAGTGTCCTTTCGGGGCCTTTAAGTGGTTTTAAACGGCTTTTATTTTGCTATATTTGTTTTTATTTGATTTAATTTAATTTAGTTTAATTTAAATTAATTCTGGTTGTTTTAAATGTGCTTTATAAATAAACATGACTTATTATTTTATATTTTATAGGTCTACTACTCGTCTGCTGCTTTATTGGGACTTAATGTTGACCTTTCATTTGAGACACTTGGTTTCCTCCTGATGGAAAATTAAAGGTTACCATTTTGTGAATCAAGTTTCTCTGTTAAAATTAAAAAATAAAAAGTTTAGGTGTTGTTTTCACGCAAAAATGCTTTTTTCTTTGCTTTTATTCAAATACTTTCTGATGACAGATTCTCACTTGTAACAATTTTCTGCTTCTTGTGAACTTAGGACAGTAAATTGAATGTCTGTGGGTTTTGAACTCTGTAATCTGGGAAACTAAGACATCAAGTGTTCTGATGTTTTAGAATTAATCAGCCATTATTTATAAAGATAATCATCTTTATCCCTAGAAGTAATCACTTTCCAATTTATTTCATGCTGTCTTATTTCTCTGATTTGTAATCTGATTTCAAGGATCATTTCCACAGATTCACAATTGCTTCCGATAAAAACACAAAGGGCCAATCTCTGTCTGCACTCTTTATAGTAAATGTGCTTCGCTTGCTGTAGCGGTGCAGCTACACGCAGAGTGGAGGCTCCCTCCCTTCCTCAGTCCTCCTCCTCCTCCTCCTCCTTCCTCTGATTCATTAGCGGGACTTGGAGCCCTCTTGCCCTCTTTTACTGCCTCCATTAAATCCTCGCTCCTTCCATTGCAACTCTCCATGGATGGCCAAGTGCATCGGTTCATCATCTGAGCTAAGAGCCGTGGCAATGTACTCAACATTTTTCATCACACCCACTTTATCTTCACTCGGGCCGGGCCTGGCCCAGATCAGCTCTCTGTTACTCTGGAACACAATAATGAAATGTAAATGTAATTCATATAATGCTTGTTAGCCAGTGATTAACAGCAGGAGAGATAGAGCATCTCTTTCAATCTTTCAACAAATACTATATCACGGCGGCCTTTCGTTGTACCTGCTATAAAAGACATAATAAATAACACTCAAATTTATTTATAATACGTGTTTATGAATACACTCTGTTTATAAAGTGGGGCAGCAGTTGATAAAATATTACATAAACATTAATTGAAAGGGTGTAAAATGTGCAACATTGGAATCTTGTGGTGGGAAATCATACAAAGAAAGTGTGTAGAGGATATTGAATTCCCCAAATAATCTGCAGCAGAAATATGGTTTACTGCTGTTTACAAGTCACAGGAAATAACATATTAGATCAGAACAGTATGTGGTTTGCTATTTCAAATTTCTGGCAAAAGAACTTAAACATTAAGGAGTTACACAGAAATCAATTAAATTCTGTGATTTTCAGAAAAAAAAACACTGTTCCACACTTTATTTTGAATTCCAGAGTCTAAATAAAGTTTTCCTGACTGGACAATCTCCTGCTGCGTCCTTCATATATTCCAAAAATATCTAGACCCAATTTTCCGGACATTTTCTGGAGTTCATGTATGAAAACGGCTTTAAATCCTAATTGAAAAATACAATTAACCAATAAAAATCATTTGATATTGTCAGATAGTGCAAAAATAACATGATGTCTCATGGTGGAACAGAAGGAAAGAAAATGTATGTGTAGTGTTTGTATATCATTTAAAACTATCTGGCTCAATTTTTAAATGTAGTTTTTATTTGAGCACAACAGTTTCTTACTTGTGTGTTTTAAGCTCTGCAGCAGTCGTTCAGTGTTTAGACTGTAACCTCATGTAACCCGTCCACACAACCATTAAACTGATTCTTTCTGCGCAGGCAAATACCAGAGGTCCCAGTGGAGCTGCTGCTGCTGTGAGTGGTGAGGTCAGACTGTGTACAGGCCTGAATCTGTGTCCCTGTGCGAAGGGACACCGGCAACACTTGGGACATCAGATTATCCATCTTATCTCTGCCTCCATAATTGCTGAAGGTTCCCTGGGAGCGACTTTAATGGTGGACAAAAGGCATGGCCGACGAGGCTAATTGAAATGCTCAAGTCCTCCCCATGTTCTTAATGGGATAGGTCACACTGCAGTGTCCAAGGTGAGGTGAGGGTGAGACCGGCTTTAATTGGCAATTTATTTTTTGCCAAACTGGAATAATCCAGATGAGAAATACTTGCTTTTTTTTCATTGTTCAATTATTAAATTTAGATTAGATACTTAATTTACTCTAGTTTTTAACCCAACGGGCTCAATATGTTCATCTAGAGGTCTAATAAAATAAAGCTCACAAGCCTATATGCTATCACGATTCATTTAAACATTGATGTAGATTTAAATTGATATCAGGAGGAGATGTCTTGAAGCTCTTTCATACACACATAGCAAAATTGTTTTGGTGCAGATTTGGCCAACATCCCTCATCCTGCCCACATGTCAACCAAAGGTGGCCCAAATTAGTTTTGTGCCGTTTGGGCCGTATTCACCAATTACCACATGGGCCACTTTTAGTTTCACGTCCAGATGTTTTTTTGCTTGTGTGTAGGAATGTAATTAAATCTTAGATAGAAAACACAGATTTTTCTAATTCAAGATCTATTTACTACGGTCTTCATTAGCGGACGGAGTTAGCTGGAGATGGTTCTGCTAATTTCCCAGAACTTAATTGGCTTTAACCTTTGAGCCAACACAATCACAAAGTCCTTAAAGTACTTTGATTGAATTATCAACGCTGCAAAGATCGAGCAAACTCTATCAGCAGATGAAGATCTTATCGTACGTCTGAAAGCTTCACGTTAAACTAGTGAGTGGACTTTGAGTTTCATTAGATCTAATTATACGAGTATTTCATGAAATGTCCTTATTATCAAACTTACCATAAATGACTGACATTATTTCCAGTTTCAGTTTTCAAAGACTTATTGGTCATGTACTCATAATGAGTTGGTTGATTTTCCCTTTCTTTTTATGGTGTTTTTAATCACATTGGTATTTGTGCCAATGGTTTTCCTGCTTTTTGTGTATATTTGTATAAAGAACCATCTAGGGACTGGCGTTGAAGACTAGCTTGGGCTATAAATGGTGTGGTATGTTGGTCCATGTGCTTGTCGCTCCAAAAATAAATATTGAATAAATAAATACTGTTATGGTTGTTTTATGCCATGACAAAGACAAATTTCTGACAGTTTGTGATGTAAAACTGTTTTTTCAGAAAAATGGGTAAGTAAAAACAACAACTACAGCAAAAGGGTTAAATGTCCGACTGAATTACGGCAGATTATTTTTGTTGCCCACTGGAAAACCTCTGTCAGAGTAATAAACGATTATGGACAGTAGTAGTAACAACGTCCATCCAGCCTCAGTGTAATAAACCTGCCTGAGGGAGAAAAGCAGGATCGAAATATAAACAAAGTGGTTTCTTTGTTATTTGTGACCCTGAGCTGCTGCCACACAGCTGCTGGGGCCGAGTGAAACGGATCCGGAGCCGTTAATGACTCTGATCAAAACATTGTAAATTAGCTCACATACAGGGGGTAAATGGAAATATCCAAACTGTGTCCAGCTGGGGTTCGTACGGGCTTTCATTCAGTTTGGGAAACACATAAAAACACATCTTCTCTCTCCCAGACGGGCGTCACAGACTCATGGTCCAGCTCATTAACTATTTACACATGTAAGTGTTGTCTTTTCAGAGTAAGGTCATTATATTGAGGCACACGGCTTCATAACACCACAGCAGAAACCGCCTCGCTGGCCTCAGATGACAACGTTTTTTTTAATTGCTCATCGACTGATGTTCTGTCAGTTAAAGCTGATCTGGTTTCTCCAGTTGAATCCATCCCTAGATTTGTGTGTAAAGTTCACATCTGCTGTCTAGTGAGGTATTGGGTTGTTTTTATTCTGAATTAAATACCAGTTTAATCAACACATTGACCACACTTCATGAAACTCATTCGCTTTGTGATGTAAAGAGAGTTTTGTCGGCATCGTTAGCTTCGTTAGCTGCGTAAGGTCATTAGCATTAGCATCATGTCATTCTTTTGTAATTTGAGATATTGTAATTTGAGGCATTATGTTTTTCCGGTCGTCTGTCCATCTGGTCCCATTCTTGTGAAAGCAATATCTAAAGAACGCCTTGAGGGATTTAAAAAATCAGTACAAACATTCACTTCCCGAATCAACCGATTAGCTTTTAGTAGTCAAGGGTCAAAGGGTCACTGTGACATCCAAAAGCAAATCTGTTTGCCTTGTCAATGCAATATCTCCAGAAGGGCTTGAGGGAATCCTTTCAGGTTCGGCAGAAACATTCACTTGGAATGAAGGATGAACTGATTTGATTTTGGCAGCCATAAGGTCAAAGGTCAAGGTCACGGTGGCCTCACTAATCACGTCTTTGGCCTCTTGACTGGGATATCTGAAGACTGCGTTGAAGGAATTTCTTCAAGTTTTGAACATTTGTCAGTTGGACTAAAAGAACCAATTAGATTTCAGTGTTTAAAGGTCACAGTGACCTTATATAAATCTGGAGCGTTTGTTTTATGAAGACAGAAACTGCACTGGTTGGGGGAGGCGCACAACCGCAGTGCAGTATTTCTGGTGTGAAATGTACAACTGTAATTTCATCTTCTTTGTAGATCAAAACCAAACATCTTATACTGACAAAGGCAGTTGATTGATATTTAATATTAAAGCTAACTCGCCCTTCTTACCCTTGTTCTCTTTAATCTAAACAGGTGAGCTAACTTAGTTTTACCAGGTCGTCCATTAGCAACACAATTATACTCTTACATTTTTTATGTGTAAATATAAGTGACAACAAAGATCTACTCACAAAGAGCTGGTGCGTCGAGCTGAAGCAGAATTTCACACGATATAAAAGTTCCCTCTGCACATTCATCACTGCGTCCACTGACCTTTTCCTTCTGTGTGAGGTTCAGGGACAACTGCCTTCGCAGAGCCGGAGGCTTTGTGTGTAATGCGCTGCTCAAGTTCATACCTGAAAACAAATGTCAAAGAGTTTTTCGAGATAAATTTTTCTCTTCAAAAAACTTGAGGTACCAAACATGCACACATGTGAGCCGTGTGAGAGGCGGCCATGTTCCAGCTCTCTCCATCATCCTCTGCAGGGACATTCGTTTAATATTAATGCCCAGCAGACTCTGCAGAAGTGTCCCAGCTCCTGATGCCAAGAAACATCACTGTCTCTATTCTGCACACGGACAACTCACTTCAAATCAGCATTGAGTGTGAGACCCAGCAGGAGCATTGTGGTCGACAACTTCGCCTCAGTTTAAAAATTAAGGTTGTTTCATTTCAAGAAGGGAAAAAAGCCTCGAGGGGAAATTTGAGAAAAAACTCTCGAATCATTTCTGAAACGACGACATTTGTGCTGACATAGTCACTGTGACCTTTACAGGTAATTGGCTTTTTCCCCCCTTTGCATTAAGAGCAACCCGACCGATGTCCCTCATACATACCGATGGCCACGACGGGAAAAAAGCCACACTTGTGTAGTAATTATTACAAGAATGATTTTGTTCATTAAAGGAACAGATTATTGATTATTGGTAGATTAGTGAGAGACTGCGATATTAATTGTATTGTAGCTGCTCTAGATACAGTATTTACAGTTGTAATGTCAGATGCTCCCAATTATGTATTAAACAATGAAAAATGATATAATGTAACATCCTGCAGGAACAAATCAATTCCACATCATGTGTTTTATTTAAGATAAAAATTTTGGGTTATCCTGTCATTGAGCCTTTTTGGTTGTACTTTAATGAAGAATTCCATTCTTGCTTTTCTCTTTTACAATAATTCACAGCATTAAAAACGAGGGAGGCTTATTATTCTAATCAGAATAAAGGAATTGTTGAGTTAAAAGGTAACAGAGGCACCAAATTTGAGCTATGAAGGTCAAAATCTTTTCCAGGGGGACATGCTCATGCACAGACCCCACGAGCTGGCTGCTCATTCCCGCTCGCTCACTGCTCCATGTCCGCGTAGAAAGCCCTGCTGTTACAAGAACGTACAAACACCAGAGCCGTCACAGGCTTTTTTCTGTGGAGAGTTTTCTTTAAAAGCTGGCAGATCGGTCACTTGTCAGTCAGGGAGTCAGGTGACAGAGAGCGAGGTGGATGTTTAAGGCGGCGAGGAAAAACAGGTCATTAATCGATAATAAGGAACAGCAAAGCAAGGGCACATTAAATCCACTCCACTCAGCAGCGCCTGAAGTCATGAGGCTGAGAGGTAATGACGAGCAGCCGCGGAACGGGAAAATATCATCATCTGTCGCCGGCGATGCTGGATCCTCATCCGCGACTTGAACGGAGGAATCTTCCACACGAGGATTTCACTGTCACGTTCAGTCAAGATTATATATCTGATTAGAAATCTATTTACTCCTATTCTTCAAAGTGAATGCATGTTACATCTTTCTATTTTGTTAGATTAGTCTTTAGATGTTGAAGGATTTCCGTAAGACCATTAGTCAAAGTGTGTAAAACAGTAATGACCATTACATCCATTATCATTTAATAGCATAGCAATCGTATATCCAGCACTGTTCATTTAATACTTGTTTTATTTCTTATTGCAGTGTTTCACAACCTTTTTGCCTTGTAAGCATTTGAAATTATGATGGGTCAATGAGGTGCGTCCCACATTTACATAATTAGGAGTAACACAACATGATTTGTTGCTCATTTGTCCATCTGGTGACCCCTCATATAAATTCAATGCTCTTCTGTGTCATTTCATTAAATGGTACGTGCCAAGAGTGAAAAACTGAAAGTGTGGATAAAGCAATTTGCTAATCACCTTCTACACGATGCTCATCTAAAGCTGACTGATCAAAACTCATTTAATATTATGAACCAATAGTGATTCAGGTTAATCAGCAGTTAGTCTTTACACAACCTGCTGTGAAGTAAGGATTGTGTATCTGTACTATATGGACTGTACTGTATGTCTTTGGCACCAGATGGTTTGTATCCAGGATATTTTGGCTTCATTTCTGGAGAGTGGGCAATCGTCCATCTTTACTTACGATCTATGATCTGTACGGGAACCTCAACTCCTCACTTACATCAATTTAATACATTGTATTTCAGCCAATAGATAATAAACCATCTGAGCTTTAAATCCACAAATGGTTCAAGTAACATTGTTTACAAATGCAGGTGATGTTAACTTTGCGTGAGGCTGCTTCCGGTCAACTGCGCGAGCACCTTTGAGACCCCTGCAGAGGAGTGATTGTTTTTTTCTTACATCTCTGGCTCTAGTGGGACGGCAGCTCGTCCAACCACAGATGATAACATGAGGCAGGAAATCAATGCTTTCAGGGAGAAACAAGACCGAACAAGACAAGAAAGTTTCTTCTACGTCTGCATTCGACCACAAAGGAAAAGACATTCTCGATGATTTCCATCATTTCAGTCAATGTGGAATCCTGCACTTTTTATACATACGGTTATAGATGAATGCAACATACCACATTCTGTTTTGCCCTTAAACAAATGAGAGGCATCTTGCTTCTGATTCACTGAGTTTTATTTCATGCCAACACAACTGTCCATAACAATAACCTGGCATCAAACCTTCCCACTGAGCTCTGACAGAAATGTGCGGCCTCTCTTCACCAGCATCAATGATGTTGCATAACTCTACAAAAGTATTTACATTACTCTCTGATTAAAATAAAAAAAATTCATTTACTTTTGTTCATGCAGGCTGTGCATCATCGGCCAACTCAGAGATCTATAACACCATTTCTAAATATCAAACTGTTGTTGTCATCCTAGACTTTTATATTCGGTCTGAACTTTCAGCGAGCAGACAGATCGATACAGGACATTACTTTGAAAAACATTAACATTATGGCCTTCTACATGCATCATTGCAGTTTTCTCAAGCAGAAAATGGGCTTTCAAACCTCAGAGCAAGATTCAGATGAATCCCCTTAGAGTATTAGCAAGGCTGTATATTTCACGAGCTATCCCCTTGTAAGAAAAAAAAAAGGAAACGCTAATAATGGCCATCACAAATCTCTGTCAAATTGCAGGAGGAAGACAGTGTAGGAAGACGGGGTCAGTGATGGAGGGCTCTGCCCTGAGAGGCACGGAGTGACTAGAAGTCATAAAGGGTCATTTTCATAAACCTCGATGTCCTGGAGACTGGAGGCATCTGTATCGTCCCCTGCGCTGCTCACACTGTTCCTGAAGGTGATACTTCCAATGAAGGGATACACGCCGTCTGTGAACAGGTCTCTGATGTTATAATGAGGGAGTTCTGGGTCTTGTCTGACAGGCTTAGTGATACCTTGTGCCTCCATGGCTTTATTTCTTTGATAGTACTTTGAAAACTTATTGAAGATGATAGTGATGGGCAGAGCCACCACTAACAAGCCACAGATGATACACAAGGTCGCCACTATCTTCCCTAGAAACGTCACTGGGCAGGTGTCACCATAACCGACTGTGGTCATGGTGATCGTCGCCCACCACCAGCCTGAAGGGATGGTCCCCAAATCTGTGGACTCTTCTTCCTTCTCCGCAAAGTAGATCAGGGCAGAGAAGATGGAGATGCCCACCGAGAGGAAGAGAAGAAGAAGACCCACCTCGTTGTAGCTGTGTCGGACCGTGGCACCCAACGCTCGCAACCCGATGGAGTGACGAGCCAGTTTGAGGATTCGGAGAACCCTCATGAGACGCAGAACCTGCACCACTTTCCCAACGTTCTCTAGGTCCGCGTTCTCCTCCGCGGCCTCCTCGTCCGCTGTCTCCAGAGCTAAAGTGGCGTAAAATGGCAAAATGGAAGCGACGTCTATGATGTTCAAGGGGTTTGAGAGGAACTTCCTGCGAGAGGGTGCAACAATCAGCCTGAGGATGAACTCTGTGGAAAAGCAGATGATGCAGATGACCTCCAGGATGGAGAGGACGGGGTCCTCGATGGGCCTGTCATTGTCGTCCACACGCTGGAACTCAGGCATGCTGTGGACACACATGGCAACAATAGAGGTCAAGACCACGCTGAGGGAGGCCACGGCGATGACTTTAGAGGCCGTGGAGTGACCGGGATCCTCCAGCCTCAGCCAAATGTAGCTCCTCAGCTCTGCACACCAGACACCTTTGAACTTCTCCAGGTCTTTATCGAGAGCAGAGAGCTCCTCGAAGGACGAGTGGCAGCTTGGCTGCTGCATGTCGTCGCTCCTGATGTCCCAGTCCCTGTCCTCGATGTACTCCTTCCTCTCGTGGTACCAGTTGTTACAGCAGGGGCTCAGGTAGAGCTCCTGGATGCCCCAGTACTCGATCTCCTGGCTGAAGGAGAAAACGCACACCTCTTCCATCATGTGGATACGTCCCGTTTGGTAGAAGTTGAGCACGCACAGGAAGACCCGGGGATTCCTGTCGAAGTAGTACTCCTTCTCGTCCTGGATGTAGTCGTCGCACAGCTCCAGGATTGCCGCCTCGCTCTGACAGCAGAGGAGACGTGCTAGGCGTGTGTGAGGGAAGCGTTGCAGCATGCTGGGATCCACTTCATGTCGTACTCCTCCCACGTTGAGGTGGACCTGGTCCTCCTCGTTCCCACACCGGTGGAGAATTTGCCCATACCCCATCGTCCTGATGATACGCACAGAAACATTACGAGAATAAATGAAGTCTGTAAATATTAGTCTTTACAGTTTCATTACAAGCAAACGCACCCACACGCATCTAAAGATCTCAGGGCCGCGAAGCGACACATTTATGCGGACGGACACCCATCGGGACAAATTTGACGGCACTGTTTGTAGAACACATTAGTCCTCCGAAGAGAAAAGAAAATCAATACAGCACACACAGGAAATGGCTTGTGCTGGAGTGAGTGAAGAGGCGTGAGGTACTGTCACTTCTTGCAGAGCTCAAGAGCAGGATTATCACGAGAGGAATCAAATTACCAAGTGGACAAGACTAACTCAGAGGAAATGGGAGGCAACAAGTTGAAACTGACCCCACACATCGCTCCAGGGACTGTTTCTCCAGCATGTGCACAATTCTGTGTTGTCCTGTGATCATTCTCTCATCTCTTCTGCATGAGATCAACATGCGTGGTTGCATGCACACTGACTCTACTGACCTTTGCATTAGAGAATCTATGCCATTTTTTCCCCACCAAACCCTATTTCTTATTCAAGTCTGCTACTTTAAATGTCACTGAAGCTGAATGCAGAAGGCAAAGCTGCATCGTACCTGCACGTGGAGCCGTTCTTTCCATGAAAATAACTTTTATCCAGCTGTTTTAGTTTTGCACAAAAAAAACGCACGGCAGGTCGGTGGAGGAGGGAGAGAGGGAGCGGTGCTGCGGCTTCAGGACGAGGAGGGAGACTGGAGGAGTGACGGAGGTTTGTTCCCTTATACTGGGAACAGGGAGGGGCGAGAGAGGATGAGGAGAGGGAGGAAGAGGGGGAGGAGAGAGAGGGAGGAGAGAGAGAGGAGAGGAAGAAAAGAGTGGAGAGGAGAGAAGGAGATGTAGTAACACCCAGCTGTATTATTCATCTTTATCTTTATATGAGCCTCTAACCAGTGGTGGGATGTAACAAAGTACTACATTCTCCTGCGTACAGAATATCAACAAATATCTGTACTTTCTGCACCACTTTAGTTTTACAATCCACTGTCACATGTTCACATTGGGTGGCCTTTTTTTGACAGTTGCAGATCTAGGATTTTTCTAAATCAGGGGCCATAAATGGGCCCCAATTAACACTGTGGAGGTCAATTATATGTGGAACAACCAGGCAGCGTTCCTGATTCAGTAAAGCCATTTTCAGATGTGACTGGTGGATCTTCATCCTGAGATATTTGTAGTTTAACCCTTGTTTGTCCCTTAAAATGAGAGTCTAACGTTGTCAAAGCTGCACTTGGCTTGTGTTGGAGTGAAAATACTGCGACTAAAGGCCGCTGACCACAGCTCGTCTGCGTCCTGGAGGAGAGAGGGAGGCGAAAGCGAAGTAAAATCGCACACTGACATTTCACTCCTCTGCCAAACCAGGCAGCGACACAGTGATCTGGCAGCAAACGCCAAATAGCAGCATAGCTCCACTGTGAGCTGTGGAGAGAGCAGCTGCAGACGCGGTGTGTAAACTGCCCTGACAACTTGTAATGTGGCCTATGTGAAGTCACCCCTGTGTCCTGGCCGAGGGTTTTTAGTACCTTCTATAAAACACATGCTCAGTATCTCCCAGATGCTGTTTATAATATGAAATGTGTTCTTCTTCCCCCCCGAAGCACCAGCGTTGTGGACTTGTCTGTACTCTTAGAATTAATGTGGCATTTGTAGCACTGGGGGGAAATAGGAAAAAACACATTAAGGCACCTTTTAAGCTTGAAGGCTTGTTAATAAAAAGAAAACTACAGTGGCACTGGGTAGAGCGCAAGTCTCCGTACGAAAACACATCTAGAGTCACTCGATCCAGATCATTCATTTATTGCACACACTCGGAAATATCAGTCTCCCAAAATTGCCAGATTTTCTTCAACAAGATCCATAAATTATTCTCTAAGAAATCAATGAAAATATAATTTAAAAAAAAACACCTTATCTTGCAAAGTTAAAAAAAGTGAAAGAAAAAGGTCATGGATCTGCCCCCTGATCCGCATCCACACCAAACTGTATTTGTTGAGTAGTTTTTCAACTCAATAAAACGTAGTCTCATATTCATCAGTGTCTGAATCTAATTAATTATTCATCCATTTATTTATACGTGTTCTTTGGTTTGCACCTCACTTTTTAGATTTATGTTCTAATATAAGTAAAATACTCTCACAATTTATAAAGGTTTGTGACGCAGAAACATGAATATCTGATGTTTCTTGAAAAGTTATCCACACCTTTAACTCGCTCTTGTTCCATTATCTATTCCATAGATTTCATAATTCAAATAAATATGTTTGCTCTTGTGAAATTTGCAACGTAAAAGACATATTTTTTATTTTATTTTGGAGACGGATGATGTCTTAAGCAGCAGCAGAACCAGATCTGAGCTGTCCTTGTAAAAATGTGAGTATTATAATCTCCCTGCACGTCACAGAGGCCACATGTCATTACTCTTCACGATGCTTCTCTGGACCAATGAGTCTGAACCTTGGCTCGGCTCGTCAAACCATCGTTGTGTCTTCTCGCTCCGTCTCCAAGAAAGTCATCGTGTCCTCAGAGACATTCCTACACTCGTTCTCTATTCAGCTTCCTAACTCCAACTGGGATCCAACACAAGCTGCTGGGGACTCTGTGTGAAGACCAACAAATGGAGGATCTTCCTCTGAATTTACTCTTTGTACTGTCATAATAAGGTAAGATAAAAACAATAAAACAATATGGACTGAGTGGAAGAAAATAAAACAAAATTTAAAAAATATTTTATATTTTATTTATCTGTATTAGAGTAATATTTTGCTGACATTATAATTTGTGTTTATTTTTTATTAATTCGTTTAATTAGCTTTTAGAAATACATTTATCATTATTATTAATTATTTCTCACAGTTTTATTCTGATGTATTTTTATTAGATGTGTATACGTGTGCACATGTGTGTATATTTCTTTTTTTATTATACTATATATTTTATTCTTGAGTGTTTCTACACTTGCACATTGTAGCTGTTTGGTTAGACACCAAATAAAGTTAATTATAAAAAAAATCAAATCAACGATCAAAAAAAGTATAAAAGCAGTCGACACCACCTGTACTCACAATTACCTCCATCAGCCGGTGATAGGATCCACCTGTGTTGAACAGGAACCTCCCGCTCCGGCCAGCAGACTTTATTCAGATCTGCAGAAAAACCAGAGCTCTGTGGTTACCAGTGTTCCACCTCTACTGCCATGGCCTGTTTCTACCGATTGGGGTTTGTACTTTTTGTTTCTTGTCAAGTTTCCCTTGTTC
Source organism: Hippoglossus stenolepis (assembly GCF_022539355.2). NCBI lineage: Eukaryota > Metazoa > Chordata > Actinopteri > Pleuronectiformes > Pleuronectidae > Hippoglossus > Hippoglossus stenolepis. The sequence goes on from NC_061502.1 coordinate 15,631,935, forward strand.
ACGGCTCCAGATTTGATTTAACACTGAAAATGATTCAATGTCTTTCAGGTGGTTTATTCTCCTGATGGCTGCTGTAAACATAGAAGCTCAAAAGAAACCACCTAGAAGTAAGTTTTTTTTATTTTTCAGTCAATTGAACCAGTGAACTTTGTTTTTAAACTCTACTGAATGGAAACTTGTCTAATCCCAGATATCAGCTCTAAATGTCTGGGCAACATCATGCGTGTGGATGTTGGTCCACTTGGAGGGAAACTTCTTGAAGTTGCTGTTGTCATAAGTAAGTGGACATTTCTGAATTTATTCTTTTCAACTGTTAAAACTCACTCTTTGTAAACTTCCCACTTTTTTTCCCCCCTCCCCCTCAGATAACTCTAGCATCCTTATTACGCCACGTTTGGCGTCTCAGTGTGGCTTCAGCATGAAGACGGACCAGCGGGGCAACACTGTGATTTACGTCTCCCTGCACAACTGCTTTGCTCACAATGTGGTAAAGAACAATTGGAGATGTTGTGTTTTTTGTCGAGCAGCAGCACCGATTGTGTCTTCAATGGGTTTTGAGTTGTCTTCCTGTGTTCGTTTTTTTTTTTGCAGGACGACTCATTCACCACAACCTTAAATCTTCGCCTGAAGGGGAACCGGATGGCCGAGGACGAGCTGCACCAGGTGGCTGAAACCTGCCGCTACGCCACCTGGAGCTCCAGGGAAATAGTGTGTGAGCGTAACTACATGGAGGCAAGTGAATGCTGCAGGACTCTTAGGGGTCATGTTCCAGTCTATATGATAAGTAGCTTTATGACCCGTATTAGCATCAATGGCTACTACATTTGATGCCACTGTAAAAACGAGGGGGGAGATGTATCATTTATAAAGTGGCCTCCTCTCTAGGTGTCTGTGAAAAGGGCGGCTCCGGACGACTATGCTGTGCCTGCACATCCTCTCCTAGGGGTCAACCCAACGCTTGATCCTCGACGAGGTGCAGAGGTAAGATCCGCTTAATCAGTCCTTTTTTTTCAATATATATATATTCTGGAACATCTTTTCATCTGTATTTAATGGCTTTCCCTTCACACACAGAAAAAGCCCATGGACGCCGGCTTCAGGATCACGTCCATCGTGTTCTTCACCCCCGAGGAGAAGGTCATGACGGTGGCCGAGGCCCAGAGAAGTGGTTACGGGATTGTGAGCACTCCGTCGAGGCTGGTGCTGCGAGGCCCACACACGACGTCTGAGACGTACACCCACAATGTGAGTGGAGCGCAGGCCACTAAATTACATGAACAAGGTTTGACCTACCAGCGCACCAGATGATTTATTACTCTCAGCCCACTGATTACACAATATGACCAAACTGCCTTTTAAGTCACTTACTTTGTCTTGCATCCAATTGGCACAGTTAAACACACCAGTAGACTTCATTTTATTAATGGCCCCCATTGTCGTGAATTACCCACATCCTGAGTAACTGGGTTTTCCTCTTCTCCAGCTTTTGTCTATATTCTGCAACTTTTACCCTCATTGCTTCCTGCAGGTAGCCGGCGTACCGATGACTGTGCTCCAGACCTCCACCATCTTTGAAAAGAAGTGGCTGGCAACTCAGATCAATGCAGCAGTTGCCTGTCCGACTGTGAAGGGTAAAGACAACATTTTGAGAACGGAGGACTTGACCTTATGACTCTGGAATCTAAAATCTATTGGATGTTTTTCCTTTTTTGTTTACAGGCAGCGTTCACTTCACTCCCAACACGATCACCTGGTTCCTGCCCCGGCACATCGACCCGCTGGTTTCCGCCGGGCAGCTCAAACTGTCGGAGGTGCACGTGGGCGTCGATGGCGAGAGACTGGACGCCACTGAGATGGCTGCCAGGCGATACTCTCTCTCCGTCAATGACATTTACGTCATCCTCGAAATTCCTGTCGGTGCCACCGGTGGCTACTTTAAGGTCGGTTGCATCGAATACAGCTTTATATAAATTGAGTTTATACTGTTTTCATGCATAATGTCAAATTTCCAAGAGTTCAGGAGATGCTATAGGTTCATATAAACCTGACCCACAGTGCTGGAGAGGCATTTTCAAAAGGGCCATTTCAATAATGATTTACAGTTTTATAGTTGCATATTTATTGATTTGTGTTTCTTTACTTTCCGGGATTTTGAGACATTTTTAAAAACTTCAAAATCTCCAATTAATGATCATTTGCACACTTACTTCATCGAACATTTAAATTCATTTATTTAATATTGTAAAACATTAATAATTTCAGATTTTAATAATTCCACCCCTCAAATCACAAAATGCTTTAATTTTTAATCCAATTTCTTTACTCCTCCACTCGATGCTTTTCTGGCTCCAGTTAACTTTCTATGGCTTCTGTAATTTCTTTTTAATGGGACACGTCATTAAATTTGAGTTTAATGCCTTTTTTTTTTTTTTGGCAGAGTCACATTCAGGATGATCAATACTTCACTTCTTACATGATTGAGCCGATGCTGGAGCTGCTCTGGACGGAGGACTCCACTCACGAGGACACCAGATACAAAGTCCTGTTTCCCATCGCCACGCCGTTAATGCCTCGACCTGCACAAGTTATCGACAGTGAGTTTTTAAGATGTGTGTGTATATATGGAGTTTTGATGAAGAAGTCCAACCTGCCCTCATCCCTTTTGTGTTGCTCCCTCACAGACACCGTTCCGGGGGAGCGGATCTTCAAGGTGCTGATCGGCCCCTTCGGCTCCGACGTGGCTCTTGTGAACGTCTCCTTCCCCTCGGAGGTTTTGTCCGTCACAGACTGCAGCGCCAGGGGCTTCAACGTCCTGGAGCACACGTCCCCCAACAGCAGCTTGAAAGTCTTCACCCTCGACGTGCCCTTCATGGATCCTGTCGTACAACAAACTGTATGAGCTTCGACCTCAACTTGGAAATACGAATATTAGTTTTTTTTGTGTTTTGTTTGATAATCTTTTCCCCAACAGACAGTAAAGGGGATGGCAGTGTTTTCTCTTCAGCTGACCTTGGGCCTGCTGGTGCTGCCGGAGTTTGCGCCATTTTCTCACACCGCTAATCTGGAGGCCACATTAGTCGACATAGGTCTGTTCTCTTAATGGATTTATTCAAAACAGTGTGAACGAGAGGAATTGATCTATAAACCAAACTTTATCCATTCAAAAGTAATATTTACAAATGGTGACTAGGAACAAAGAATCAAACTATTAATGGTTAAATCTACATATTTGAAAAGGAGTGAGAAGTACAAATTTATTTTATCTCACCCCTTCTCCAAGTTATTATTGAATTAATAATTATCTTGTTCTTAATCAGCTTCCTATATATCTATAAATATGTTGATTACCTGTGCTCTTTATTGTATATAAACTAAGGAACAATAAATATTAAGTGACCAAATAAAGAAACTAGTGATTGTCAAATCCTCTCTTCCTCCCTGAACCTTGTGAACAACATGTGTTCTTCTATAACCTCAGTTTCTTCCTCCTCCTCTAGTTGCTCCCTCTGTCTCCGGCGGATGTGATCATGAAAACTTCTATGTTCTCGTGCAATACGGAAGTGAGGGCTTCAACTTTCAGACCATCGTGGGAAAGCAGACGTTGACCCCCAGCCTGGCTCATCTGTACGGGTTCAAGGACAACGACACGCACTTCAGTTTGGTCGTGCCGTTCTCAGCCGCTGACACCGTGTTTGAGGTCAGAGCTGAATCAAGTGATGGTTGTGCAAAGATTATAATCCTCGATGTACTGTCCTAGTTTTTAGATTGTTTGTTCTTTTGTCTTCTGACAACTGCTCAGGCCGTGGAGTCGTCGTCCATCAGGAGCAGAGTGGACGTGACGCTGAAGAATCCAGAAACCAACGGGAACATTCAAGAATTCTCTTTATCCTGCAAATTCCCCTTAACACTGACTGGTTCGTTTTAGAGAAAATACATTTTCTTTGTTGCCAAAACTCAAACACACACACGCAGTAACGGTTCTCGTCGTTCTCCTCCTCCTCCCAGAGTGTTTTCCTAATGGAACCATCACGGTTCTGGCTGTGAAGCTGGAGTCGGTTCCCAATCTGAAGCCCAGTGAGCTCACCCTCTCCGACCCCAGCTGTGGTCCCTCCTACAGCGACGACCGCCACGCCTACTTCATCTTCACTGGGAACTCGTGTGGGACGACCAGAAGGGTAAAGAACGCTGTTGTACATTGTTCTACATTAAGATCTAATACGACTAAATTTCTACTTTTGATTTCTCAGTTTTTTTCCAACGTGATGCTGTATGAAAATGAGATCGCTCTGCCGGATGACCTTCAAACTTCACAGGACTCAGAAACAGAAGAGCCCGAGTATGAGTGAGTGTCTGAAAGTTACTGTACATTAAAATAATAATGTACGTCTCACTAAATTTATGAGAAATGTGGCTTCATGGATTCCAGTATCAAACCGACCTTTTGAGGCCAGTGCCATTTGAGACATCCTGACGTTCAAGTCAACGCCCTCATCAAATGTGGGCGGGTTCATTATAAGACTGAGGAAATAGAGGGGCATTGCAATTCTAAGTCTTTTTAGCATTTTTCAAAATTACCATTTAAACATGGGCTGAAACACGTTATTTATTAGACAGCGCTTTGTTAATTCTTCCCAACAATCCTCAGTCACAGCTTCACTAATTTGCATTTGCTGCATTTCTTATCTAATATCTTGGTGGTTCTTTTTTTGTTATCAAAATGAGCAGTTGCAGCACTGATGGGACAATCTTCTTAATCTATGAAGAGTTTCTTCTTAAAAATGTGATAATTTAAGTCACTTAAATACGACATGAATCACAGATAAACGCCAGAGCAATCGTCTCCGAAACTGAATTAAGTCTCGAGACTCATTTTGTGTCCGAATGAAGATTTTAAATCGATTTTGCCACTGCTGACTTCATGTTCCTTTTTTACAAGTCGATCACATGGTTGTCGTTCCTCCAGGTTAAAGATTTCTTGTTACTATGAAATCTACACAACCCGAGCTGTGACCTTCAACCCCAGACCTCGCAGGAGTGAACCATACGCTGAAAACGCAAAGGGCGAGCTGCAGGTCGCGATGAGAATCGCTTTGGGTGAGAAGTTCTGAATGCACCCATTTTCACACTGGCTTTACAACATTAACTTTTTTGTCTTTACCCTCCTAACTTGTGGCAAAAGAGACATGGATCAGATTTGAATGAACTCAGAACAGTAATCTTTTCTGTCTTTAGGAGAGTAAGGTATAAAGTATTAATTGGCTGTTTCAAAATTAGTAATCTAACGTTGTCCTGCAATCGCTCATTGATCTTGATTGTGTTCATGTAATTCCACCTCAGTCATTGACATGTCTTGAAATCAAGTTAGCAAGTCGTACGATGAAGACTCAGAATAACATTTTCTGTCCCTCCTCCCTCAGACGATTCCTACAGCTCGTTCCACAGAAGCGAGGACTACCCCATTGCCAAGTACTTGCAACAGCCGCTGTATATTGAGATCGAGCTGATGAGGTCCCCCAATCCCCAAGTGTCCCTGGAGCTGGAGAACTGCTGGGCGACACTGAATGACGACAGGACGTCCAAACCCAGATGGAACCTCATCATCGACGGGTAACCGAACCTGGACGCTGGTGTCGTCTGTTTATAAAATGACAGGAAATGGTGAAAATTGAAATATCGAATTGAAACTATTCTCTCTTCCAGCTGTGCAAACCTAGTAGACCCCTACCAGGTGGTCTTCCATCCGGTGTGGGTGGATGCCAGAGTTCCGTATCCGTCTCACTTCAAACGCTTCGAGGTCCAGATGTTTGCCTTCGCTGAAGATCAAGATAACTTGAATCGTCAGGTAATTAACACTTTAAAAAACACTTCTGTTCTCTCATGCTTCACATATGGTCCAACTCTTTCATATAAACATGTGTATATCTGTTCGTACCCTGCAGCTCTTTGTCCACTGTGATGTGGCGATCTGTGATGACAGGAACGGTGGAGTTTGTAATGGGCAGTGTTCAAACCAGCAAAACAGGATCAAAGGTGAACTATGCATACTCTGGTGTCATGGTACAAAATGTTACTCGTTTTGAAGTCAATATATTAAATGTTTTTCTTTTTCGCTTCCTCCGCAGGTCAAAGACGAGCGGTTTCAGACGCACACAGTTACAGACACGTGTCATCGGGACCCATAAAGAGAAACTAACACAATCCTAATAAAGTGGTTTTACAAGAGTTTACACTTTGTTGTTTTCTATTATCACTCTGGAATCTTGTTGGGAGTAATTATCAGTTTCTGTTTTTTCTAATGTCAGTAATAATTTGTCTGTAGTTACTAAGAATCTTTATTGTCCACTGGCATTGGAATTAATCTTTGGCTAAAACAGAGTACATGGTGATTGAAATGAGTAAAAGAACAAAGGCTCATGTCAAAGATGGTTTTTATAGCAACTAACTACGGTGGCCCTGAGAGCTCAACGCACTGCAACTTAAATCACATGCAAGTGGACAAAACACAAGCAAAGTAAGAGAACCTCAATTTCACATTACAGAAATGCGCAGAAAACGACAACGGAAGGGTTTCCAGAGGACAGCTAAACGTGATAGACACGTCTGCCACAGGAGACACAAATGTCCAATACATCAATCAAATACGGTTCCACACAGGGGTCAGCAACCCGTGGCTCTTCAGCCCCTCTGCAGTGGCTGTACAGTGTTGTGCATATTTTTTGCAAACGGTGAACTTAACGAAACAGTTTTCATATGATTAGCGTGAACGTCACGTTAATTTTTTTAAATCATTGAATCAGGCCATCATGAAATACCAGGAGCGTGTGTGTGCTCCCAAATAGCGCGCACACACACACTGGCTCCGGGGCTCCGCCCCCGCTCACTAGCTCGGAGAGCCTCACAGTGAGATCAGAAGAGGGGGCAAAATTGCTCTTTTGATAGTAAAGGTTTCCTATCCCTGCACAATATGGACCATACATTGCCTCACAAACAGGGGCTTGCTTGTTTGCGCTGTTTATTCAGTTTAACAGGAAAAAACAGCATGTCTCTAGCTCAGACCGTTGAGGAGTCATGATGCTCTAAAGACGACATATTTGAGATCGTATACGGCCCAGTGGGTCTCAGCAGTGTTGTGCAGGTTCACACCTCATGAACAATTTCGAAGTTCAGTTCATACAAGTAAACATGAATAGTTCACATTCATAGTTCACCATTTAAATTCTGAACTATGAACTAGTTCAGTTCATTTCATAGTTTTAAGGTGGAAAGTGAGAATGAAAGACTTAACTTGTTTTTTAAAGAACTTTATCCATCACTACCCCTTGCCTTAAACTGTACTTCATATGTATCAATTCCTAAAAAATGTTTTTTATTTGTTTTAATTATTGCTAATTTTGCCTGTATATTTATTCATACCCTGCAAACAAAAGGCACAACAAATCATGTGTGGACAGAGGACAAAGTTTTTTGGGGGGTTTGTCTGCCTGGTTGCAAACCATTCACTAGTCTGACGAAGGAGGGCTTTTCCACTTTACTCAGAGGCTGTAAATCTCCAATGTAGTCAATTACGAGTTTGTCTACCTGTTGCTGGGAAATCATAACCTTGAAGGCTGCAGACAATGTGGTTTGGGGCTGTTGGCAGGGGGTCTTGGTCTTTTTTTGACTTTCAATTACTTGGCGATAACTTTTTAGGCTAGCTGGATGCTTCAGCTCCACATGCTGTTTTAAATTAGATGCGGATGACGCTGACGTCCGGACTTGCTTTTTCAGCGCAGGACGACACAATTTGCACAGAAAGGTGAGATTTTTACTGTCGGAATCTTTATCAGACAGTGTGTAGAAATCCCGCAAATAATAAGGTGCATTGGATGTAGTCGCTGAGTCTGCGTCTCTGCTTTCACTTGCCATTTTTATATGAGACCGAGAGCTGTTGTCTTGGAATACGTTGCTTGTTTGGACTACGTGTGTGCGATGAATCATGGGTAACGTAGTGCGAAGTCGAGTTAGTTGGTTTAGGTTAGGCTACATCGCGGAAATTTTACGGGCACTGAGCAACGACATGGTGCAAGCATTCGATTTAGACAGCGTCTCTCCTCAGGAGAAGGAAAACATTCCGTAACGTTTTAGCTAGACCTCATAATATGAACGTGTTCACCGTTCAAATTCATTATTTGTCATTAACTTGCGTTCAGTTCATCGTTCTCATAAAAATTAACGTGTTCAATGAGCGCGTTCTTTTGAACTCGTTCATGCACAACACTGGGTCTCAGAGGGTTAACAGGATACATCTGCAGTAATAAAGTTTATTTATTCAAATAAACCAAAAACGTTTAAAGTTTAGCAAATTTTCCAAGATCACTGACGGACACCAACTTTAACAACTCCAAACTGCAGCAGCAACAGAGGACGTATCCATCACTTTTAGGAATCCTCTGGAAACACTTCCGATGTCGTTTTCTGTATTTGCTGCGCATTTCTGTAATGTGTTGTGAAATTGATGTTTTCTTACTTTGCTTGTGTTTTGTCCACTTGCATGTGTTTTCTTAAGTTGCAGTGCGTTGAGCGCTCAGGGCCACCGTAACTAACTGATTCAAACCAAACTTACTGGACAAATGACCCAAAATGACTTGAAAAATGTTTTTGTGAACTTATCCAACTTATTTTGATCCATCTACCAACATGGAGGAGACAGGGTTTACTGCATACAGCCACCAGGTGGTGATCAAGATGGTTTGGCTTCACTTTTGGGAACAATGTCATCCAACTTGATAAAGTTTGGTTCATTCATGAGATTCCTCTACAATGGCTACAAGACATGGGATAAAATCAAGGGCCACAAATCAGATGAGCTCTTGGTGAAGTGAGTGGAAGATGGATACCATGTTTGCATCTTTATGCATTTATACTATTATAGAAACCTCATTTGTACTTGTCCAGTTAGTATGAAATTATTGAAGTGGGTGGGTGGGCTGAATTTACTTTTAAGGCTTTAAAAACGTGTGTTTTTAAGAATGCAGCAGCTCGACTGGTCTTTAACCTAAATTCACTCACACTACTCCGCTCCCCTGCTCCCTTCACTGGTTACCGGTGGCTGCCCGCATCCGTTTCAAAACATTAGTACTTGCGTACCGTGCTGCGAACGGATCGGGTCCAGTCTACATCCAGGACATGGTCACACGTTACACCCCAGCCCGTTCAATCCGCTCTGCTTCTGCCAATCGGCTTGTTGCTCCCTCACTGCGAGCTAAACACTCATCAAAATCACAACTGTTTGCTGTCCTGGCTCCTAAATGGTGGAATGAGGTCCCCATGGACATCCGGAGAGCAGAAAGTTTACACATCTTCCGCCGCAAACTAAAAACACACCTCTTCTGACTATAGCTTGAATACAATTTTAAACTAACAATTTAGTAGCACTTAAATGGCACTTACTTATAGCACTTTGTAGTTTGGCTTTTTTGAAGAAATTGTATTTTCTTGATTCTTGTTCTGAGTTTGTACCCTCATGGTTGAATGCACTTATTGTAAGTCGCTTTGGATAAAAGCATCAGCTAAATGTAATGTAATGTGTGTGGGGCTGTGGCTCAGGGGGTAGAGCGGGTTGACTGATCAGATTCCTGACCCCTCCAGTGCAAGTGTCCTTGGGAAAGACTGAACCCTACATTGCCCCTGACTGTTTTAGCTGTGTGAGAATTATGTGCAATAGAAAAGTGCTGCATGAATGGATTAATGTCACTCAACTAGTAAAGTGCTCAATAAATTCAGTGGCTCTACATTTTACAATTTCTGCAATAATAAATATATATATATAAAACCTAACTGAGTCACTGCAGGGAATCTAACATATTAATCCTCTGCAGGGGGGTCACTCTGCAACAACTCTCCAAAACAAGGGTAACTTCCAGTTTGCCAGAAGTCAATTACTGGCTGTACACTGGGGAACCATTCAAAGCTTTAGGCAAAGAACAACAAACTAGGTTATCATTTTAAGAATTTTTTTTTTATTCAAAGGTTTGACTGAGCAGATAACAGGATTGGTCCAGAAGAGATCTGCCTTTGGTTGCTGGAGTTTGTGCTTCTTTGCGCTGGAAAGAAGCAAAAAGACAAGATTCAGTACGACTCAAGGTGATGATTTATATTCATTAGAGTTTGTGCAGCCTCACCTCTTTTAACCCCTTGTTGGCTGTAGGGCTTCATGCCTGTAGGATTCACACACTGGCCCCTGCAGGAGTCATCTGCGTCGCCGTTTGCGTAACAGACCACCGCGTCACAGTGGACGTAGATCTGTGGGACAGGGGCAGATTTGGCACAGAGGGGTTAGGATTCATCCGTTTCACGTCCTGCGGCCCGGAGGAGAGTAACTCATGTTTTTAAATTACCTCGTCTTTCAGAACCTCTTCGTCTTCAGTGAAGGTGAACATCTGCATAGAGAAGCGTTTGACGTGGGATGGGACGGCAACTCTGGTGTCCATCGTAACTGGGTGGAAAACGGTCACGTAGCTGTCGTTGCGGTTTTCACAGCTGGTGAAGAGATGGGAAACAAATAGTTTGTCGTGGAGCAATTTTAAAACATATCTTGCAAAAACAATTGAGGCTTTGATTCAAACTTCTGAATACTTAAGCAAAGCAACTTCTAACCTCTTAATATAGTCGTTACTCTAGTTTTGTAAAAGATTATGCTTCATTACCTGTCCACAATAATGTCCCAGCTGGGCAGAGACGTCCTGTCTTCATGAAGAGTGGCCCAACAGTTCTCCAGGATGAGCTCCAGCTGCACATCTGCAGAGTGCATCAGCTCCACCTCAAAATACAAATGCTGTCTCAGGTATTTCACTACTGGATAATCTTCCACTTGGTAGAACGAGTCGTACGATGAATCTGGAGAAGAGATGCACAAAATAAAGTGGACAGACTATGTTTGCACCAACAGGATAAGCGTTGACCATTCTGAGAGGTTTCCCACATACCTTCAGCGAGCCTCATCTGCACCATCAGTTGTCCTGATCCGATCTCTGCTGCAGGTTGTTTGTTTATTGGTTCAGAGTTGAAGGCAACAGTCTGAGTGTCATTCACCACATAGTAGCAGAAAATCCTATGCCTAAAAAAGGAGAACATGTCAGAACAAAGAAAATAAAAAAAATCTCAAAAAGCTATTATTCAGGTTAAGACTTGTTACCTGTAATCTGGATCAACTGGTGATGTGTAGGCAGCTCCTTTGTTGTTGTGGTAAAGGCCGATCTCATTTTCATACAGCATGTAATTGTCAAAAAACTAAAGACAGGGAGGATTAAAATTTTGCCAAAGGCGCTTTAAATCTCTATAAATGAAGTTGGCAGTAACTTACCATTCTAGTGGTTCCACAGGAATCGACTTCGAACGAAAACAGAGCAAGGCGATCGTTGCTATAAACTGGTTTGCAGGACTGGTCCTTCAGAGTCAGCATGCTCGGGTCCATGTTGGGCACAGACTCCACCTTCAAAGCCAGGGAGGTCATTGTGCCGTTTGGCTGGCACCCTTTAGGGAGAACACAATTTGTCAATAAGATGTTTCATATTCAACCAGCAGAAATCCTAGACGTGTTGTCTTACTAGTCGTCCTGAAGGGGAAACTGCAGGACAGGTAGAGATCGGCAAGCATCCAGTTGTTGATGGAGTTCCACAAGACAATGTCAAGTCTGGCTTTGAGTGAGTCAGAGGTAACCAGCTGCAAGACAGAAAGTTAATGTACCCAATGCAAATAGGTTAGAGTCAGTTTCAAAGTCATTATACGCAACTTACCTCAAATACTGTGTCCTTGGCTTTATTTGGCATCACAAGGCTGAAGTGTGTGTCGTTTTCTGCAAAGTTGTAAGTCTCCATCAGCTCAGGGGTTAGCAGCCGGGACCCAACTAGGGTCTGGAAACTGGGGCCTTGACTTCCGTATTTCACGCTGATGTAAAAAGCATTCTGGTCACAGGAACCAGAGAGTGTGGGAAGCACTGAAGGAGAAAAATGCAACAAATAGGGTTTCTCCAATGTTTCATTTCATGGGCCATTATTGAAAGTCATGACATCACGTGACAAATAAAGATAGTCTCACCAACATCTTGCAGAGATGCCTGCAAATCCACCAAGTGGGCAAAGGGAGTTTCTTCCGGCAGAGTTAGAAATCCAAAGACCAAAGGGAGAAAGTAGGACGTAACCAAGGGTTCAGGATTCTGCAGAATTTTAAGAAGATCAGCTACAGAATGCATCCAAACAAATAACAGTATTGTGTTCATCTGAATGGGATTGTAATGTTGCATACATGTTTCAGGACGACATCAGCATCAAAAGGCACTTGCAGAAAGAAGCTCTTTGATCCATTGGAGAAGCTGTGCTCCTGCACTGAAAAGCCTCTGGCTGTACTTTCCTCTACAGTGAGAACTCCAGTGGAGAATGTGATGTTCCTGAGCTCCACATCATGAAGAAAGGTTCCCAAGTACAGAGTGAACATCCTGTCTTGTGGGACGGTGTCTGAGGAACAGAGGGGGACAGGTTTAGCTTTGCTACAAGTTCCAATAGCCTCAACAAGAGAAGTGGGACTCACCATCTTTGAGGTGTGGAAGTCTGGGCATCAGAGGGGTGGTGATGGGGAACAAAATCCTGTATCTGGTATCATCTTGGGTGTCCTCTGCCCTCCACAGTACCTCAAGCATGGGCTCCACACTATAGGTGATGTGGTACTGGTAATCTGGGGCATGGCTCTGCAATTATTCATGGTAGCTTTAATAAATCATGAAAATGGACCAGTGACCAGAGCCTTGCATTGTAAATTTATACACTTCCCAACCTTGTAGTAACCATCAGGCGATCCCACGGGGATCTCGACGATGATGTGAAAGTCGGTGGCAGCTAGTGTGTACCCTCGTGCAGCCATCTGAGATTTATCCAGCCTCAGTCCGTTGATGCCCATGAAGATTTCTAGGATTTTAAAGTTGCCGTCTACCAGGGGCGTCACACGACGAGGTACGTACCAAGAGATCACCTCCTCGGTGAAGAGGAGGCCGCCTGTTGAAGAAACAAATGGTTGACTAAACCGCTCTCTAAAACCCAATCTATGCTGCCCAGATTTCTCGAGACTCACCTGTGGGACAAGCAGCTGCCAAGTTCACCGTGCGCAAACCGTCCTGTGCCTTGTAGTAAGCGCTCACTTTTAAAACCACCATTGGGACTCCAGCCACCTACAAATGGTGTTGACTGTCATTCAAGAGCAGGAAGATACGGTGCACAAGCAGGTGCGTCACTTACCTCCTCAAAGTAAGTCTCTGCTGTATCGTAAGGGCTTCGCATAACCAGGCGGTTGGTGGTGGTCATGGCAGTGTAGCCAGCCTGGATGGCCTCCTTCAGCACCATCGGAACCGGGTCAGGAGTGAAAAATGTGATTTTCCAAATACCTTGTTCTCCATCTGATTCCTGGAGGGGATAAAACGATTCAACAACTTGTTTGGGGACACCAAATGGTGCAGGTAGAGAAAGTGTGGCGACAGAATTGTTGAAAACATACAGCAGGAGTGGCGTTGATCTGGGTTTCAGCTTTAGCTTGTCCCTTAGCCTCAGCAGGTTTAGCCATGTGGTGTGATACCTAAAGAAAAAGCCAGATTTAAACTCCCAGTAACATTTGTACAGTTCACTGTCGGAGACATTACATTGCAATCATTTGGTGGAAACTGGACCCAGCCACTAAGTGCGGTACTGGAGAAAAAGCCATTTCATTAACTGGTCCTTTAAAACCACGATATAAGGCGACATACTTCCATGTAGTTCCTGTCGCAGAGAATCTCTCTGGAGGCCCAGCGAGTGTAGCGGCACGTCTTAGTCACATCACGACTGACAACATCGGAAGGATTCTCATGGCTGTACATACGGAGTCTCAACCCGACATTAAATGTTTCATCATCCTATAAATTAAAGAAAAAGGCACAAACAAGAAAGGATGCATGTCATTAATCAACATCTGTAAAATGTTTGGCAGCAGTTGACTAATTGTTTAAAGCCTAAAAATCAAGGGAAAACACATTTTCACATTTAAAAATTCAGCTCATAAGTTATAAATTTGCCACTTTTGTCGTGTAATGAAATTAGACATGAAACTTTACACATTTGGCTGATTTGATAAATATTCTGATGCAGCACAAACAGCTTTAGGTTTGTCCCCTTCAAAGTAAAAAGGGACATTTAACTTGTATCCTACAACAATGTATACTGGAGTTGGCCATTTTTTAAATTTATTTAAATCAAGTAATGAAAAGACCAATTGCAGGTTTGGTTTGTAGAGTCTACTCTGATAAATTTAAATCCTTCCCATTGGAAGACTCTGGACATTAACATGAAAATAACAGCTCAACATACTTTATTGTCCACATAGCAGCCCATCAGAGACGTGTAGATTCTGGTGTTGCCCCACGGGTCAGACTCCATGCTGTATCCACACTGAGCAGCCAGGCTGGGCGTCAACGCTACAAGCTGGGTGCCATCTGGAGGGCAGAGGCAAACACGACAAGGGTCACGTCTGAGTGACGAACTAATCTGCTCATGGTTCGCAAGGGTTCATACTCACTGATGGCTTCCACCTCAAGCTGGTTCCCCACAGCCAGAGCCGTGTCCAGGGAGAGTCTCATCAGATTGCCTGCACAGTCGGACCTTAAACCGCTGCCTGTGTGGAGAGGTGAAGAGAAGTCAGCTCAGCAGAGCATGTAAACTGATGTGACGTCAAATAAAGTCAGTTGACGTGAGTTATTCCTACCTGACTGTGAATTGCTCTTCAGAGTCGGCGGAGTCAAGGTGACAACGGCAGCCATCATGAAGTTCCATAACAAACTTTAACAAAGAGGTCAGTCAGACACAAGTGAAACAAAGGCTGAAAGTTGTTACTAAGAGACCAAACAATACTTACATGTGCTCAGTCCTCCTCATGTTGTTTCGTACAAAGACAAAAAAATCACAGGAATCAAACCACTTTCAGAGCGTGGCACTGAAAGCCCAGCAAACTACAATCTACAAACCAGCTCTGTGTGAGTGGCTGACTGCCTTACTCAGACGCCACCAGGGGTTTTATACAGCCCTTGATCAGGACGCACAGGTGAGACGCATCAGTGATTCACACCTGCCTGCCTCACACACACACACACACACACACACCTGCCTCACACACACACACACCTGCCTCTCACACACACACACACACACTCCAACACACACTCAGAGGGTTTGATATATGAATCTTTGAAAACAAAAGAAAATCATCATTCATCAGCTGTGTGCAGGAAAAATAATTTATTGTTCACTGATTATGTTCAAACTTACATGTGTTTGACATCAGAAATATATATATATATATATAATTTTCGTCACAAAAGTCTAGATCTGAAAAACAACTTAATATTCACATCAGAATTACGAATGAGCAAATTTTTTGTTTTAGCTTGAAAAACAAGACCTGAATGATATACATATCATTATCGAAAATAGTTTCCAATACGTTTTCTTTTAGTTCATAGATTAATGTATTATTTTACTCACTTAGCTAGTTCTTCAGATATATAAATAATTATTTACCACAGATATTTATATATTTGATTATTTAAAAAAAATGCAGGGTTAAAAGATTGTACAAAGCGTAACAGATTAAAATATTTCTTTAAAATCATGCACCAACATAAACACTTGTCTTCCTTTGAGACTCCTCATTATTACTTGGTACTAACATTTGACTATTGTTTGCTTATGGTCACAAACATCCTCCCAGTGACTTCAAGGTGGGGAACAAACGTTTATTACTGACAGTAAAACCCCCGTCTGTTGTTTTGCCTGCTGCACCTCGGTCAATTCGTCTGCACTCTCCATTCACAGATGATATACTTTCATTTATGAGGCCATTATATTGTTTTTCCCACTGAAAGAGGCTGGAGTTTGCGCAGGAAAGGAATCAAAAATGCTCTGCTTAATAAAAATCCATATTAGCGTCGCGCCTGATCCAGTGTCTACTTCCTCCTGTCATGTGCACAGACAGCAAAGGATGTTATGCTTTGTAGCCTTCGTCTGATTTCCAGCTACAATGTTTGTGTGACACATGATAAAACATCTTCAGATCCAACAAGGAAAACTTCAGACAAAATAAATAAAACAAACAATGACAACAATGACAATGACGGTATCTTTTGTTTGAGCACCAGACTTCGGGTCATATAAAACTCGCTGTCTGTAGTTTATGAGAGTGTCAGTATCCTCTGTTTGTCTTCTCCTGCCGGTCCAGAAGCGTCTGCTGCAGACTCACTTTGGCATCTTCAAACTCTGGGTTGAGCTTCAACGCCTGCTGGAAGTCACTCACGGCGTCGTCGAAGAAACCTGAGACACAATAAAACAAATAAATAAATACAGATTGGGTATAAGTTGATGATGTGTGAAGCACTGGCCGACTGGTTTGATAAGATTCAGCAGTTTTTTGATTTCAGCAGAATCTGCTCCAGGGTTTGCAGGCATCTGGGTTAGTGAAGGCACGACTCCATCTAGTGTCCTCTGGAAGAACACACCATGTTCCACCTTGTGATCATAGTGTGGTTAAAAAAATAAATAAAGGATGTGTTTTCTTTCCTTTAAAACGAAATTTGATGACTATCATATTTCAAGGCAGCTGACTGAGCATGTGAACAGCAGCAAATGCTAAGAAACAGTCGCTGACCACTTAGATGAAGTTGCAGATGTGGCTTAGTTGTTTTAAATCTTTATTACACATCATCCTTATGTCTGTGCACAGGTGACTCTCACGTGTTATGAACTAAACCTTAAGGACCCTGATTTGTTTTTCTTTAAATTTGTCACCTGCCTGTAGCTGCAGTTTATTTGGCCAAACAACTGTGATTAAATTTACTATAGGTTCATCTTTGAATAAATGTTAATTTCCCTTTCATTTTAAAT
Source organism: Hippoglossus stenolepis (assembly GCF_022539355.2). Classification (NCBI taxonomy): domain Eukaryota; kingdom Metazoa; phylum Chordata; class Actinopteri; order Pleuronectiformes; family Pleuronectidae; genus Hippoglossus; species Hippoglossus stenolepis. The sequence goes on from NC_061502.1 coordinate 15,648,866, forward strand.
TACTTTAATTATTTAACTGGGCATTTTATTTGTTGTCCTTCTTATTGTAAAGCACTTTGTAACCGGGTTCTGAAAACCGCTGTATAAATTGAGTTTATTACTGTTAGATAAATTAAGACGTTTATTCCGAAAGCCCTTTTCTGTCAGACTTGCTGATGATAATAGATTTACGTTAAACTTACAGTGTATTCTCGTTCTAAAGTGCGTGTTCTCACCCAGTCTGTATCTGATCAGTCCTCTGTTGTAGAAAGGTACTTCAAAGTGACTGTCAGCCTGAATAGCAGAAGTGTAATCCTCCAGCGCTTCATGGAAATCCACCCGGAGGTACTTTATCTGTCCGCGGTTGTTATAAGCTCTGGCCAAACTGGCAGCATCACATTTCCTGTGAAAAGACGACACGTTGCAATTCAATTTTATGTTTCAAGTTTATTTCAATCATCTTTATTATATGTTTACACCGGGGATCAGAGAGAGACAGCATTTCTACCCGTCTATGTCCTGAACATGTGGCAGAATGGACACATAAAGTTGACTTTGAGTAATTATAAAATACAAAACCAAGAACTTCATAGAAAGGAACAGAATGATCAAACCATCTATCTATCTATCCCTCTATCTATCTATCTATCTATCTATCTATCTATCTATCTATTTATGTATCCACGTATATATCTATCTATCCATCTATCTATCTATATGTATGAAGCAGAAAGACAAAGCTTACAAAGTGCGATGAACTTATTTAAAAGACAAAAGGCTGATAGAGAGAGTTTGAGGAATGACATGTTGTTACACACTGTTTTACAGCAGGTGGCGGTATGCACGTTAAGCTGTTCCCTGTCAACCAAGAGAAGAAGAAGAAGAAGAAGAAGAAGAGCTAAATTCTATAATAACAGCGAAGAAGAGGACACACTGGGTTGACGCTAGCTAACCAGTCGTTAGCCGGGAGCTAACTCCACCGCCCTGCAGAGGGAAGTACCTGGAGAGCAAACAGGAAGTGATGAACTGAGAGTACAGCTGCTCTGCCTGTGTGAAGTTCTTCTGGTGGAACTCAGAGTTTCCATGTTCCAGCTTCACTGGGATGTTTTCTTCCATCTGCAGGTTTCTGGGTTTTCTTATGTCGGGTTTCCGCATACACTGACGTGACGTCACGGAACAGAGCGCCCAATCGCCGTGCAGAGCGTCAAGGGTAGGCGGGACTTAGACGCAACCTTGAAACCAGTTTGAAAACTGGATTTAAAGCTCCCACACTAGTTTACGTCCTTATATTTTATTCTATTTTTATTTTATTGCTTCTATTTTATTTGTATTATTTGTGTCTTTCAACTTATTAACTTATTAACTTATTAGCTAAAATTGTCACAACACAGATTTGTCTTTTTTGTTTATTTTACTTCTTTTAATTGTTTTACCTTTTTATTCTACTATAAAAAGGAGATTTTTAAACTGCTTTCTGATTTTAAGTTGATTTTGTTTAATTTGTGTTAGAATTTTAAGGAGACACAAAATGTAACATTATAAAAACACAACATCATTAAACATTGAAAGCAGATCTGAAGAGGTGCGTATATTTAATGTTGTTATTAATAAAGCCTATACTTCTTATTTTTTTATGACTGATAACACAAAAATTCCATCAGAGCGAATTGTTCTGAACAGTATTATCTAAACTGAATAAATATAATGTTAATATTAATTGAAATGATGTCTCGATTAAGCCGTGTTAATATCATCCTACGTATCCATCTATTTACTGAAGTTAAGTATAATCTCTTAACAGCAGGTGGCAGACTAGATATAGAATTTCATTAAAACAAGGCAGTGAATGCATGTGAATATACACTGAAGTTAATGATAACAAATAGTAAAGGAGCAATGAATATGAACTCATGGTACATAACAGAAACATAACACTTTACATACAGTTACTGTTTATTTATTTGTAATATTATCCTGATAAAGTCCAGTTCACACAAACAACTGGAACGGACTCAAACATCTGTCACACCACAGTCCAGTGGACAGTGTGGACACTTTCTGCAGTAAATACTCAACAATGAGGCCGACACCATAAGCAAAATGCTGACAGATTCTCAGACCATCTCCCGGGTGAAGATGTAAAACGTTGCGGTGAAAAATGACACCTTAAGAAAGCGAAGGTCACTCAGGAGCCGTGCACTTCCCCTCTCTGCGCCCCATTTATCTCCAGACAGTGTGAACGAGCTGAAACGGATCAAACAGAGACCAGTTTGACCCAGAGGAAAGACGGCTGTTGACACTAGTGAGAAAATGGCAATAACATACAACCTGTGGAAATGTGGGTTAACCACTGAGCGTTACATCACAATAACACACACACTGAGAGTGTGTAGAAGTAGTAGAAAACATTTCAGAATCCATTCAATTATAATACGATGATAAAATCTTCATTGCAGATAAACCAGGTGGGAGGATGCAAAGATTTCTAACTTCACTCTTCACTGGCCAAAGAAACAGCCCATTCCAAACAGGCAGGCTTAGAACTGGCACTGCACCAGTTTTTAAAATCCGGATAAACACCTTCAAACTGTCTGTGAAAGGATTTAGGGGGAAACATGTGCACATGAAGTAAAGATTAGTGGCTCGAGGCTGGTGCGTCCTCTCAGGCTCGAAATGTTGCTGTTGGCTGAGAGAATTAGCACAAAGAATCAAAGTCCACTTCAGTCTGGCAGAACCAGGACAGACGTGCATGAGATCAGGGGGCGGATTTACTTTCTTTACCATTGTGAGATAGGACGGTTTTCCACATTTTCATTTATTTCTTTGAGTATAATTCCTGGATCTTGATGAAAAATAATATCAGGCATGTTTAGAAACTCATAAACTGATATTTATGAGTGTGTGACATTTTTGTGCAGATCCAAATCTGGATCAAGTGAATTTAAAATTGGTTTCATTAGGGAACAGTTGGGCCAAAAAACAAATTACATTTTCTCAGCTTACAGATATTTGTAGGACTGTTGATTGTAAGGATACAGAATAAAGCATTTAAATATATGTCCCTACTAAAAAAAATTATAAAACAAAGCACGTAAAGCATTTTTAAAAAATATTATTGAGGATTAAAGTTCATCCACATCTTCTATAACTTCAGCAGGGACACGCTGCACCAGACTTCATGTGTCTTTCCCACTTCTCGAAGGTGTGCGAGTCCCATTCATCTCAACGTGTGTGTGTGTGTGTGTGTGTGTGTGTGTGTGTGTGTGTGTGTGTGTGTGTGTGTGTGTGTGTGTGTGTGTGTGTGTGTGTGTGTGTGTGTGTGTGTGTGTGTGTGTGTGTGTGTGTGTGTGTGTGTGGTAACCATGAAAGCCAGAGCAGATAGCAAACAAACATAAAACAGCTGTGTGCTGAGAGGAAGGAGGGAGAAGATCCAAACCAGACTCAAGGTAAACGTTGGCGTGTTGACTCTCCGCCTCACTCAGACGTCGCAGACAGAGACGCTCTGTTGTCAGCTCGGTTCCAGCGCATTCCACAGGAAACACCACGAGGGCCTGTCTGTGGTTTTTCAAAGACATCGCTGAGGGGTTTTAAAAAGACCCGATGGTTATAACCAGGCACAACAACATATGGTGGTGTTACAAATAATCAAATTAACAGCTTTGTCATTGCTACAATTCAGATTTTATTCCAGCTGTATTTCATTTTTGACTGGAGATGTGTTTCTCTGAGTGAAAAGGGGTCAGAGGTCACAAAGTGATTTTCCCCTGACCCCAGAAACAGTTCCACGTTTTTTTAAGAGGTTGGGGTGAATTATGGCAGGTTGTTAATAGAAATGTCAAAGCTGCAGGAATATTTACTTTTCCATATTGACACAGAAATACATACATGTCACATGAATCTGCAGTTATATCACAGAGGCTGATATAAGGCCTCATTTATCTCCACACAGACACGTACGTCTGATTCTCCCACATGATTTATAGATCCTGTTGAAACCTGATCTTCAGTGAGAGTCACTGAAACCAATTTTTATAAAGATGCACTGTCAGGTGGTTTTTACTGTTGTATATCATAAGGTTATTTTTTATTTTATCAGATGGAATTTATAAGACTCAAATGGTCCAAACTTTATCCTAACTCAAAATATATATAATATCATTTTTATGAGTTAAATGCTTATGCTTAATCTATTTCTTTGTATTTCTAGTTGGTAGTTGATGTATTGAAATTTAAAAAGCACATAGGACGGCAATATTCCTTAAAGCTAGATTCCTTAAAGCCATATTTTTTATTATATTGTTTATTGTCAAAATTTTTAAGCATTTGCCTTTTATTGTGTTTCTCCTTGCCTCTCTTTATCATCAATTTCCACCTAAACTGAAATAATTTAATATTCACAGGCCGATAAGATTCACATGGAAAGATGCAAACATATAATAAAAGTTTTACTATCTCATAACACAAACATGTGATTTCACATATAATAGTGATTACTATAAAGACAAAAATTAATTTGTTTGATTCTTTTATTGTCCAATTTGTCCATTTTATTACATTTATAGATCTCATAGCATTCATACAACATATATGTTTGTTATAAAGAAAATGTGTAAAAATACATAAATGTAAGAAACTTTTCTGCCTCTGAGTAAACTGTAATTTCCTATTAAAATCGAATCACTACATTAATCACAATTAGACATTTCCACAAATAACCTCTATGTACAATATGCACAAACAGGACGTAAACCTTACATAATACAGTACAGGAGGAAAAACAAATATAATATTCATTTTCTTTGGTTATTTAGCATCACAGCATGTTCATACTGGTGTTAAGAGAAAATACAATATGTTGCTTTTATTGCAGTTTCAATACAGTTGATAAAAAATCCCAGATCAGTTGTGGATATTGTTGCTCGACAGTCGACAGCAGTAACACGAGGGAAACTTGAGGGATCCTGGTTTGTGAATCACAGCTTCACTCGACCTGTGGTTGTTGTAGTTACGGGATGGTGGACGACAGGAAGCAGAAGTCGGGGCTGATCTGTGGCTCTGACAGGAAACAACCCAGTTAGCTGCCATCGCACAAAGTAAATCACCAAGAGGTCAGACACTGAGGGGGGTGGGAGGTTTTTTTTAAACCATCAATCACCCCAAAATACTAAAGTTGTCAATGCCCACCTCTGTGTCCAGCTTCATGCACGGCCCACCGCGTTCTCCAGACGCTCTATTCTCCCAGACACATCCGCCAGTGAGGTCAGTCAAGGAAACGCATTTGAAAACACATGTAAAGGGGGAACGCAGGATGACGAATGGCGTTCATATAGCTCCATTAAACATACACAAGACACACTGTTACATTTCATTCCTATAACACCAGCGGAGTCTGCTTATAATAAAGCGTCTTCCACCTGAAACAACACGAAAGGATATGCTTGGCTGTGAGCTGCTGGATGGCCGCCTGCGTCTGCTTCTGGAAGGCCAGTCTGGACTCGCACTTACAGGGATCCACCGCCACCACCTCCACCTTCACCTCTTCACCTGGAGAAAGGAGGAGTTCACATCGGTGTAACAGATCACGCAGAGAGAGACAATAACATATACGATACCACCCACACCCACTTCCTACTGGGACGAGGTTCAAGCACACACTGAAGCCAAAATGAACACAGACGCACATTTTCCAAAGGGAATCAACCATCATTCATTTACAGAAACAACTGTCACAACAAAAAATAAGTTGTAGTTCTCTAAACAGTGAATAATAGAATCAGGCAATATACTTCTGTCAGTCACGGACTCCGCTAACATGGAGGAGGCAGGGTTTACGACCCATACTGCAGCCAGCCACCGGGGGGCGATCAAGGCGATTTGGCTTCACTTTTAGAGCGCTGTCATATCGCCCATGTTTATATACAGAATCCACACAGGAAGCTCTTACGTTTCAGGGAACATGTTTTCATGTCAGCGTTCAGGATGTAACTGGCGCGACACTTGCAGTAATAGGAGACGTTGCTGTTGACACAAACGTGTTCGCACTCGTGTCCCGTGGCGCAGGAGTCCAGACCTGGAACGAGACGGGAGTCAGGGATGGCGCCAGGTTCATATGCAAGCAGGTTACTCTGAGATTTCTGATGACAAATGTAAGTAAAATAAAGAATTGTTTTGTGTGATTGTATTTCTAAGCTTTTCTAAAGTGTTTGCACTTGACCACGCAACTTCACCTCATCTCTGTCAGATGTTAGGTTCACTGTGTGTGGGACGACACATGAAATCACAGAACCCTGAGGTACAACAGTGACATTTACAGCACGGATGAAGGGGACGAGACAAACATCAGACCGTGACACGGGAAAAGTTTACAGCAGAATCCAAATCTCAGATATATCCCAATATGGGAAATGTCTTTTTATGACAATGTAGTTCAAATTATTTCACATGCAACAAAGGGTATGTGCAGATATTTTCATGAAAACAATATAGTTAAAGTTCTTGAATCCTGTACATCAGTTCTATTACTGTATCCGCATATGAAAATTTAAAGCAATCCATAATGATGCTTTGGTTGTAAAACAAATAACTAATTAATTACCATGTACGATTTTTGCTCTGAAAGTTTAGGGCTGTGCGGCCCCAAGACTTTGCACAGGTTTAATCTCTGCAGCCACAAGCAGGTTCTAGTGCCGACATCTGCAGTCCATGTGGGGGTTGAGAGCATGCGCTGATTACATAGTTTACAATTCACCACAAACACTGTAAGTGATCCACAAAGTGAAACAAACCCCCTGAAGACTGTAGATGCCCCTTACAGGAACTAGAACCGGGGTTAATGGTGGGAAAAGGTCTCGCAGGCCCGTCTTTGTCCTACCGCACAGGGTCTCCCTGAACTTGGAGGTGAGCTTCTCAATAACGCCGTATGTCTCCACGTAGAACACGTGGTCGTCCAGAGGGATGCTGGCCATCAGCCGCAGCGAGCGCATGTCTGCACGGTCCACCCCGACGGCGTAGATCTCGATGCCGGAGGCCCGCGCTGAAGCGGAGACTTCCTCCACCTGGTCTTGAGGTCTCCCGTCCGTCACAATGATGGCCACCTTGGAGATGTTCCCTGAGCGAGGCCGGGCTCCAGACTGCTCGGTGAAGGCCTCGTTCATTGCCGATTTGATGGCGAGGCCGGTCATGGTCCCTGCCGCCAAGGGCCCGATTCGGGAGATGGCTTTCTTCATGTCAGGTTTGTTGAAGTGGTCTTTGAGCAGGAACTCGATCTTGACGGTGCTGGCGTAGTTGACCACAGCCACTCTGGTGGCGTCCGGGCCCACGTCCAGAGTGTCCACCATGTCAGCCAGGAAGATCTTGACCTTCTCAAACTCACCAGGACGAACGCTGCGAGAGCTGTCGATGATGAAGACCAGGTCCAGGAGGCGGCTCCTGCACTGGGAGTCCGTCTCTGGTGATCAACCAAACCATGGCAGGAACAAGTCCAGTTAATACTCACAACCCAGTTCATCACTCAGACACATTTACGATTGTTCGTTGAACTTTCACGGAGACAAGAGTCAATAACCAAACACAGACGACTCAGCATGATGCACAACACACGAGGAACAACGAGACATTCTTGTGCATCACTGCAGCAGAGAAACGGAGTTCAGGTGAAATGATATAGCACCAGTGAGATATACTATCAATCATTTCAGCCTTTCAACAATCGAAGGCTTCTCATTGAAATGAATGAAAAGGATGTTTGATGTTTCACACATAGAAAGATGGGGACAGTGTTAGGATCCCTGCCTTTTACATACAGTTTGTCTACATGTCTGTGGTTCAACATCAGATCCTCTCAGCTCGTTCAGAAGAAAATAACACTTCAGTTCTATCTGCGTCTATATGTATTTTAGTTTTTAAATATTTGTTTCATAGGAGCCTCCTTATAGCTGATGTCAACACGTCAACATGGATGAATGGGATATAAAATATATGAGAATGAATGAAGTGATGGGAAAAAGACATTTAGTCTGATTATCATGTTACTTATTTTGTTTCCCACAATGAAAATACTGTATCACACAGTTCAAAATGAAATTTTTACAGTTTATTTGCTCTCTTTCAGAAATTTTGAGGAAAATGTAATCTCCATTCTCATGTCTGCACAGTAAAAATGGAGCGACACCCAACAGACGGTTAAAATAGCTTATCATAAAGTCTGTAAACGGGGAGACAGTGAACTCTGTCTAAAGGCAACATGGGTAAAGTTAACTGACCCAAAAACATATAAAAATTGGGTCCTGACATTTTCCAGACTTTGCTTTTCAGTTAATGTCTGAAAACGTCTTTACTTAGCTGTAAAAGGTGTTTCCCCATGTTTCTAGACTTTATGCTAAGCTAAGTCAATTATTTTGAGTTAAATTTAACTGAGAGACATGAAAATGGTTTCAATCTTCTCATCCAAGCCTCAGAATGAAGATAATTACATGTGTTTCTAAACATGTCTGTTAATCCCTATACATTGTATGACGTGTTATTTGAAGTGGCTCTACTGGTCAAAGTGAAACACAGATCAATGCATCGAGGAGCATTGATTTGTGTGGGGAAGCAAACCTGACTGGTAATATTCTACCTGTCTCCACAGGACTGACGGTGGCGATGAGGCCGCTGTGGGTACTGACCGGTAGCGTCACAGGAGCGGAGGTCTCCACTGTGGTCACCACCGCCGGCATGGTGGTTGTCAGCGGTGCCGCTGTGGTGGCTGGCAGAGTTGGCAGCACCGTTGGCTCTGGCACAGTTGGGAGTTGTACCACCGGTGTTGCTGGTACCGTGGGGTCTGACCTCGTGGGGCACGGACCTTTAAATTTGTAAGGAAATGGGCCTTTGACCCTGTGGTGTGGCTGGAAAGCTACAGGTGGAGATAAGCCTTTGTATATGTGGTGCATGTGCGGCGCCACCGGCCCTGAGAACCTGTGGTGATAGGGCGGCATGGGGATGGAGGGTCTGTGGTAAGTCACTGGTGGAGAGAGAGGAACAGGATGATACACAACCGGTGGAGGGATCCGTGGTGGCTGGTAGTGGTAGTGATACCCTCCTCTATACGTGTAATCACTTCTGTGAACTACAGGGTCACCAGAAAGGAAAAGTGATAGAGAACATTAGTAGGTTGGAGGACGGTGTAAGTGAAAGCACATATGATTAGTTAAAGCATGAGTGAACGTTCAGCCACATGGACGGTTTCACTTGTACTGAGCAGAGCTCCGGAAACCAACAGTCAAGAATTTAGATTTCATGCACGTTGTTTTCAAGAAAAGTACAAAATATTGTAGATAAAAGATGAAATATCTCATCTTACTTTTTTCTTTTTAATATCCAGAATTAACTGTCTGAACATTTCGTTAAAAAACTATTTGCATTATTTTTACCCAAGCAAATAATTACATGAGAGACTTCAATAAGTATAATGTGACTGGAGAGCAGATGTAAAATATAAGAAAGTACATTTATTCAAGTAGTTTTGAGAAACGTTTCTATTACTTCTTCTTCTTCACTTTATAATTCAACTTCACCACATTTCAGATGGAAATATTGAACTTTATGATGTATTGTAAATGAAACCACCAAACTATTTTGACATCATATTAAAATGGTGCTTACAGTATATTATAAATGTATCACACATTATAATATACTGTATAATAATAAGAACAGACATGTTTCTGCATTATGGGTCATTTCTGACAAAACTTTGCTTAAGTCAAATTTGAATGAAGAATATTTATAAAATCTCAAAGTAAATGAGTAAAAAGTACAAACTCCCTCTCTGAAATGTGGTGAAGAAATAGAATAAAACAGAAATACAAGTACTAAGACTTGAGTAAATGTACCTTCTTACTTTCCAACACTGGTATTTTTACACTTTTGTCTTGGTAATTTTACATTTCGTCCTCTAGTACTACAAATTGAAACAGGAAAAGTCATTTCAGAGGCCGGAGTAAAACTTACTTGCTGGATTCAGGGTCCTGGTCGGTGGTCGACCATTGTTTCTGGTCTGAGCGTAGCTCTGTGCAGCGACCACCTGAGGATCCACAGCACTGAGGTGATAAGTGGCCAGAACATCAGAGAGCAGCAGAGAGGTGCAGAACAACAGGCTCCACAGTGAATACTTCATCATGTCTGCAGATGCTCTGCTGCTGTGCGACCTGTGTCCGCTCTGTGTCTCAGCTCGTCGGGGGGGCTGACCTCCTCTGACCGCCTCCACATATGAGCGGCTCTGCAGGGCAACACCTCAAACCCTCCGCCCAATCCCAGAGTGGGACCCGACCTGCAGGCCACAGCGAACAACAGTATGTGGAGGACGGTCTGTCAACACTCACATAATCTGTCCTGAACTGCACAGTCCAGGAAGATTTATAAAAACTCTCTTACTGCTTCATTTTTCTATTCAAAACCAATTTCCTTATTGAGATCAGGATTGCAGCCTGGATTAAAAACATTTAAAAGCTCAATATTCCCAGTGACACTTAAAGGTGTTAAATCCAGAAACCAAAAAGCATTTCTTGGATTTTTTTCATATTTTGTCTACATTTTGAATCGCATTTTAGACTATATACAATAATATTCAATAATAATACTTGAAAGTGTTTTCCATACATGTTAAAACATATATTTATTTGGTGTCTGTGACTAAAAAGTAGTACATTTTAAACATAGAGGCTAAAATCAAATATCCTCCGTTTGTGGGTTTTTAATTTTAGAAGTGATAAAGTGGCTCAACAGATAAATTTACTACACAATCAATAGAATACATTATACAAACACATTATGACATTAACAAAAAAGTCGAGTGGAGAAACAAATGTTCTGAAATGTTTATTGAAGTCAAATGTTTTATCACTAGGATTAAATCATATAACCAGTAAAGTAATGACGGGTTGTGATCGATAAGCATGCATCTACTAAATGTTCACAAGACTAGCGGTTTGCTCCAGTTGTGAGGGAGAGAAGCAGCGACACCGACCCGGAGACAGCGCCCCCTGCTGTCTCCGTCCCTCTCTCCCCGAGATTCAGCTGGAAAACTATTCACTAGCTTTGCTAACACATCAGGGTAATGAAAATGTCGGGTGGGTGCGGGGTCAGGCGGTGAACTGAACCACAGCAAAGCTAAATAAATAACAGACAAAAAAGCTACAGACCAGTCAATAGACTGAGGTGGAATAGTCTAGATATTAATAATCAGGGAGAAAAGGTAACACAATTCAACAATAAGAGCTCTAATAAGTGGATTGTCATAATAATTTTTTTACTTTTTACACTTCATATATGAATCTATAGGTACGATGGTGCTGGATCGATGGGAGGATTTCAAGCAGTTACATTTTCACACGTATGCCTTTTACTACGACATTAAAAAGGCCGGAGAGAGAAAATGGGCTGGTAGCTTCCGTCGCCTTTCAATTCATCACATTCATCCATTCAGTCATTTGTTTGATTCACAGAAATCTTAATATCTCCCAACTTTTCTCCTCTCGCGCCTCCAGAGACAGAAACCCAGCGGAACAAAGCGTCTTCAGTGGCCGTACACGTACACAGCAGGTCGGAGGGGGGGGGGTCAGGGGTGTTCAGAGAGGGTCAGTGAGGGAATGCAGGAATGCATATGATGAGTGTGTGTGTGTGTGTGTGTGTGTGTGTGTGTGTGTGTGCAAATGTGTGTGTGTGTGTGTTTTGGCAACAAATGGTGCCGGTGCTTAAGCGGGCATGTAAGGGGGAGGTGGTTCCTTCTCTGGCATCTTCATGGCCATCTCGTAAGTGGGCAGGATGTACTGGAGAAGAAAGAAGAAAGGAACACGTGTTGGGCCGAAACAAGGTAACACACGTTATTACACGGAAAATAGAGATTGATCAATGTTTCGCAAATTGTAAAGCTGAAGAAACAGCTTTACATGAAAAAAATGTAATATCTTTGTTTGTTTTTTCTCTTCAATGTCTAATGGGGCTTTGGAAATTGTGATGGAAATTGTTTTGCAATATTCTGCCATTTTAAACAGTTAAAAAACATTGAGTTTATAATTTCAATACTTAAAAAGAAAGTGTTTAAACTGTAATTCTGAGTTTACTTCACAACAACATGAATCAGTTTAGTGTTTTTCCCCCCTGACTTGGTAAACTCTTAAAAACTTTATTCTATGAATTTCCTCTTGTGGCTTTTTGTGTCATTGTGTGGACATCACGCCACCTGGTGGCGTTACTTAAGCATTACATAATGCTGCATGTGTGTGGTGTATGTAACAAAATATGTTTGTGTTCAATCTGAGGGAATCACGGGAAGCGTTCATACCTGAGGGGGGGTCTCAAAGGCAGGGTACACAGCGATTTCTGGCATGTTCCTGTTGTTGATGTACTTGTAGCAGTTCCACACACAGTTGATCAAGTAAGCCTGAGAAACAAAAGAGTTGAATTGAGTCATTAAACCATCAGTAAACAGCTTCAATCCCCAAATCTAAAACCACAATATCTAATTTTGTTGATTTCTATAAGTTAATAACACAAGTTAAAGATACATTTGACAGCTCCTGTATTGAATTCACCTCTTTACTGAACACATCAGTTTTCTCACCTAACCATAGTTCATCTCCTTTTATATTAGCTCCATATCTGAAATGAACCTCCACACACTGAATAAACCGGGTTCAACTGTGAATAATTAACAGTTTCACCTTGAGGATGATGAGGAAGGCGAAGAAGACGAGTACGAAGAGCAGCAGGCAGCTGGAGTCCATAGAGAGGAGGTTGTCCTTGTACGGGAAGTCCGGCTGCGGAGGAAAAGAACAGACGATGTCAGAAAATCAATAGAACCTTTTCCTATTTTATTCAACTCGCATCACCATCAAGGCTACGGAATCAATAAGAAAGAACTTGATAATCTCCATTGGGTGTAGCTGGTGTAGCAGTTAAATAAAAATAATGGATATGCAAATTTGACTTTTTGATTTGGAATTAGACTCTAAAGTTTCACAATAAAACTGGAATAACATTAGTCCATACTGCATCCGGTATTTTTGTAACAGGGTGTCAACAGCTATAAACCACAGACCGTTTAAGACCCTGTTTTGAAATAAAAACTTAACTTCCGATGGAAATACACAAAGTGAAAAATGTACTCGTTTTTCAAAGTAAATGCACTGTTAAACTTTACCCCAGTTCCACATGTTCATAAACTAGCTATCAGGCTGGGTAGAAAGAGATTTGTTTTAAACAGAAACGTAACCAGAAACAGGCTAATGACGCAATACTAATAATATTTGTTAAAACAGAAAACAACGAGCACTATGTTATGTGACAAAACCTGTATTCCAGGATTCTCTGTGGTCATATGAACATGGGAGAGGAAGTGTGTGAGTGTGTCATGTGGGTGTGGACTGTGGCGTCTGACCAGCTGGTCCAGGTAGTCCTTGATCCTGGGCAGGTAGGTGAGAGAGCTGACGGCCACCAGGCAGCTCAGAGCGAAGTCAAACAGCTGGTAGCAGAAGAACGGGATGAGCCATCCGTCACGATGCTGAGGAAATCAGAAACATGTGGAAGGAAGTGACTCAGCAGTAAGAAAGATCTGGTTGGGGATTTTTTTAAAAGAACCACGTTGCGTTTTTTCAACCTTATTACTTAAACTTTCTCTGGAGAGTGTCCCTTCTGATCCGGCAGCTGAGGATAAACTCACAGCCTGAGCAGCAAGAAGTTTTTCATGCGAGTACAGAGAAGAAAAGTCTAACCTTTGTTTTCTTAGTGTCTAATTTGAGTTTTCTGCGATTAAAAAGAAAACAACTTGCCGGATTGAAAATATGCCGACATCAGACGCATGCTCATCTATAAATGAATCATAGGTGATGACAACAGGATGTAAAAAAAATATTTAGTAAGCTCCCTAAATTGCAACGTGAAACTACCCAGATCAAATGTAGACAAAGACAAAAGACAAAAGACCTTTGTTCAAAATTGCAGATGTGAAAACGTACTTAGATGTGATTTGGGGTAAATACTAAAACAGGAAGAGAGAGAACTGTGGCTGTAAATGTGTCAAACTGTAAAATCTACACAGTGAAGGTTGAAAATCAGCAAAATGGTCCTTTTACTTTATCACATCACAGTAAACTCTACAGGCATTCTGGGTAATTTGTCTTAACACAAAACAAAATCTACTTTACTCTCCATTTCTACTTTATTCATCCAGGTACTGAATATGTTTGGGATTTCTGCTTGTGGTTCGAGGGGTAATTCACTGGGACACTAACACCAACAGCAGCGCCGCATGGGAGCATCTACCTGCACAGCTAAAGCATGAATAACCGACGCACAGCGGACACAGCCGGCGTGTGTGTGTCATAATCTAACTGTGCAGTCATCCAAACTAGCAGCTTAATGCGGGTCCATGTGGAGAGGCTATCAAACCTGTCAGTGTTGATGCCATCAGGCGGGCCTGTGAGGTGAAGATGACAAGCAGTGAAAACACAGCAGTGTGTGCTACACCCCCACTGCTACAGGATTAGGCTAAAATAAACTGTAGTTAAGAAAAGAAAAAACACAGAAGCGATGCTTGGGCTTTTTTCCGGTTACGTCTTCCCTCTGGTGCGGCTACAACTGGAGGGAATTTAATCGTGCATATGTGGGGGGATTACGTATTTGCATGAGAAACCGTGACGATACTTTAAATCAAGTTCGTGCTGTAAAAAGAGAGATTATGAGAAGCCACCGTATCTACAGTGCAGACTTACGGTAATGGCCCCGTACACCATCATGGCACTGATGGTGAGCATCAGCAGAGAGATGGCAAATCCAACACAGGCATTCTCTGTGTGAGACAAACAGAGAACAAATGCAGTTTCCAAACACAAGCGTAGATTTGTTAATACTTCAGTACAGCTGTCTCTGTGTGGGGAGTTTCTGATGAGTGGATATTTGCTTTGAGGCAGATGTGCTTTGCATACAAGTCAACACTCTCCAGGGCATCTCTCCTTCCAGCCAGCCTTGTTTCTAAAGCACGACTCTGGGAAGCATTAAGCCTCTCGCTCGACGCAGCCATGAAACTCAGACTGTGGTAATTAAAAGGCCCACATTTCATATCCTCTTTTCTCTCCATCACTCACTCTCTCTAACTGCTCTGCCTGTTGCGCTGGCGTTATTGAGAAAAACCACTTGGGCAATGCTGTTGAGACAGAATGTTCTGTATTTCAGTAGCTCAAGCTGAGTGAGCTGTATGAACGTGTCAGAGACCGAAAAATAAAACTGGGTTAAACTCTGATATCCGTCAAATTGTGAATCCTGAACTAACTAACTAACGTAGATGAAAACAATCTCCTTGGCAGAAGTAATGAAGAGGCCCCTGTATGTTGGGGTTGATATAAATAAGTACTAAAAACATATTTTTCATCAATTTCCAATACTGATTATTTTTTTGAAAAGGGCTCCAACTAAAGATTATTCGCATTATCAAATAACCTTCTGATTATTTTATTGATTAATAGATTTCATGGTTTTGCCAATAAAATGTCAGATAATGTCGGAAAAAGACACTTTCATAAGATCAAATTTAGTTAAAGATGATGTCTACAAAATGCCTGTCTTGTCCAAATCAACCCAACGATTTTTCATTGACAATCACACATTTTAACTGGAGCATCGACCATTTTCACGTTCTCTCCATCAACCTGGATTGTGGTGTGGTGCAGCCTGATGAAGCTGCTCTCAGAACCAGTAGTAATGACCACTGAACCAGTGTCTCAGCAGCCTGTGGACAACATCCACTGATCTGTGGGAATGTCGACCCACTGCGCTTGTTTCCCTTCGTACTTTGCTTAATTACTGTTTGAGAGAAACGAAGAGGCCGACCAACAAAACAACCCACAGCTAGAACGAAAGGAACCCAAACAGGCCTACCGGCCCTGCCCTGGCGTGCACGCACACATGCATGCACACACAAACACGCAGACACACACACACCTATGACAAACCTAAATCCTTGAGGAAAGACAAAGGAACGACAACAGTGGAATGAGACTAACAACAACATTTTCAGACTGCGTGTAAACATCACAGCGGTGCGCTGTTGTCTCTCCGTGACTTGTTTTGTTTAGCAGTCAGTGGGGAGTTGTTGTGCTCCCTGTGGATGATGAATCACATGTTCAATCTCGGCATAACAGCAGCCCATGAGTTAGTGAAAGGGCCTAAAGAGGAACGCAGCCACGCACGGAAAACTCCAGCCGAGGAAAATATCTATTCAGTGATATTTTAATGGACAATTCACCATCAGCATCATCAGCTCCATCAGGACACAGAGGAATTTTAAGCACCAACAAAACGTGAGATGTGTTTGATTAAATTAAAGCTGCAATGAATGATTACTAGAGATTAGTCGGTCAATTAAATAATTTGCTCAATGAAAAAACAGTAAATAGTGAAAAATCCACCCTTTAGTCCTTGTTGGCATAATCTAATGTATTGTTTTTTCCGAATAACAGAACACAGCACTGAGGAAAAACAAGAAATATTCACAAAGGAGAAGTGAAAATACTTTTAAAATGTTTTGAGTGAATAATTGATTGCAAAACTAGTTACAAGTTCATTTTCTATTAGTCACCTAACAGATGAGGCTCTGGTGTAAATGCGTGATAAAGTGAATAAACAGTTTTAACAATGCAGTTTGTTATCCCTTACCAGACATCCTGTTGGAGGCAAAGTAATGGTCGATGACCTCATATTGCAGGTCGATGGTGGGAACATTCTCCGGGTGGGTCACAGCTACGGTCAGCAGGATACCCATCAACAGGTTGACCACCTGAGGAGAGTGGGGAGGGAAACGATTAATGGTTTTAAAGAACACTGGCTTCTGTGACCTGTTTAAAAGAAAAATAAACTTTTATTTTGTAGGAAATGTTGTAATATGTAGTTAATTTCAAGTTCCAGCAAGTCACAAGAATTAACCGGAATAACTTTTTGAGAAGTGAAACCATTTAAAGAAATGATTTAAAGTTGATTTAATTCATTGAGCCTTTTTCTTTCATAACTTCCGCAGCAAACCAGAGCTCGAACTGGTCTCTGTGTGTTAATTTCCCCTCTCTACTATCGATAATGCCAAAATTAATAATAATACAAATAAAGTAACAACATTAGGAGCAATACTAATCGGTGTAGTAAAATATGGATCCTACGTCTGCGTTTACACTTGTGATGATGTATTTGAATATGATAGAACTTTCTCCACTTTCCAGTTTATTCACATCAGCACGTTTTTTCAAGCGGTTTGATTTGTAGGTGGCGTCCGATACTCATCCATCTAAACACTGATCATAAAAGTATTCAGGAATAGTTGTTTTCTTGGACACGACTTGTGTGTGATCATTTTCCCACAACATAAAATAATTGTAAGCCTCTGGTGCGATGATGATTATTCACCTGTTACAGTAGCCGCCACCATTTGAAACATTTGACTCTTTCTATGTCAGTCTGGTTCCTTTGTGGCTGATCATGTGGCTTTGGTGTCAACAGTGTAAACAAAGTGAGGGGGGGTCACTGGGAAAACTGGTTTTCAGTGGAACTAGGGGAACGTGGCTCACGTGTTTTGTGTCGGACACAGTCCAACTGGAAATAAATAAATAAAAACTCAGTGGGGGGGATTTTAAAAACGCAACACAAAGCAGACACATCTGTTGTGCGATCTGTGACGTGAGGAAATGAGAAGCAGATTAACCCAGATGTGGTTTCGCGGAGCTGCGGGGACAAGATGTGCTGATGACAGCGAACTGTCGCCGGAAATCCCCCCGCAGTCACAATCACAAACTACCGAGACATTAAACAAGAGGAAAATCTGCTTCCTGTTCGTAGGGATTCACGTAACCGCGGATTATTCACAGGGACAAACTTCTGTTGTGATTTGTTAGCATGCCAGCCCGAGGTGGGCTAGGTCGAGTGTTATCCGAGCTAAATGTCGTGTGTTTGCTTCGAGGGTCTCTCCAGCTGAGAGTTGGTGAATAACACGTGTCAGGTGTCAGCTTCACTTCCAACCTGTCATGTTTTCATGTGAGAACAACCAGAAGAATTAACATAAACCCGATGGGTTGGCAGGCTAACGCTAATGCTAACGCGCCGTTAACTCGCCACGTATTCACGGTGTAAAACGGCGATAAAGTAGCAAATAGCTAACGCTGGACTTTCTGATAATAATCATAAACATATCCGGGAAGCAGTCAACGCGACCTGGTTGACCTTCATCTCACAAGTTGCTCGTTTGGCGAAGTTGACAACAAACTGGCTGTTGGCGCTAGCCCCCGTTAGCATGCTAGCGACCGCTCCGTCGCCCATTTTACGCACCATGTACCATGTCCCCAGGATGATGGTCCCCGTCCGGACGTGGCAGCATCCGCAGCACCGGGTGGTGTACAGCCGGTCGCGACTGGGCTTGAAGTGATGCATGTCCTCCACCAGTGTCGGGAGAAACATCGGGAGAGTCGCGGGTCGACAGCCAGAGAGAAGAGCCTCGCAGCGGGGGGAAACCGTGACGAGCGAACGGACTCGCAGAAACGCCCACAACTTTCAGCCGCTGCCACCGCGAGGAGCTGCGAGACGGCGCCGATCAAAACAAACCCTGTGACGGGGAGGAAGAGGCTGGACCACCGCTCCGGAGGGTGGAGGTGGGGGGATTCCACCAATGGAGGGGGTATGGTACAATTAATAATAATAATAATATTATTATTATTATTATTATTACAGTGTGACAGTGACAATAATAATATGTTAATTGTATAATGCAAGTTTTATTATTAATTTCAATATTTGTATATTAACATGTATAATAGTAATAGGATATACTACATTCTTCTTCTTATTATATATTTTTGATTGATAATATGGTTGGTCTATTTTTGTCTGTAAAATAACATGATTACAATCAAGTGTTATTCTCCATAACAGACACAGGCCAGTGATGTGTGAGGAGTTAACCCCTTGTTTTAAGGAAGAAGTAAGAACTTCAGCTCCTGGAAGATATGGAGCAACTACAACCAGATTCAGTTTCATCTCCCCCGGGGCCCCGAGTTGAAGAATGGCTGATTAGGTTGGTCAGAACCCCCCCCCTCCAGACAGGGCAGCTGTCTGCTTGAAGCTTCACAAGAGGTTTGTGTGAAGACTAGAATGTCTAATTGTGTGTGTTTGATGTTCCTGTGCGTGGTGACACATTGACCTTGACATCATTTCAAGTGTTTATTAAATAACTTTTCACCATTACTGCTACATTTAATCACTTTATAGACAGAAGGTCCCTCAGTTAAATCTAGTTATTACAGTTTATATTTCAATAAATAACTTTGTACTAAATCAAGTTACTCAATCTTAATAATTACTAATTCATACAAACTAATACACACTGTGCAGTCTACTCGATTAAAAGTTATATAACAAATTTATTAGCAATTATACAATACAAAAATATTACATATTTTATGGCAGATACAGAGCATTGGTCAACATGTGATACATTACAGCATCTAATTATCATCACCTCATTGTAAACAATATTTTATACACAACGTTATATAAGTTTCCCTGGATTCAAAGTGATATTTCAGTAATTGAGGTTTCCCCCCTTGACACAGTGGGTCGAATAGTTTCGGTAAAACCAGCGCTGTAGCCAGGATCCCAGAAACACTCGTCCTTCATTTATCACAACTGCAGCTTTGAGAGGCAAGATATCAACAGGTCCTTCAGCAGATCAGACTTTGGTGTTTTAACATTGTTTATAATATAAACAACAGAATGACAGTGAACGAACAAACTCAACACCAGGAACCCTGAACTCAAGCAGATACGTGGAATATTTATTATTATCCCTTATTCTATTATTTACACCTGTGCTGTTTCCTATTATGACATGTCAAAATGTCATTTCCTGACAAATGTGACTCGAGGTCTTATCATTTTAAGTTAAAGTGCTACATAAATGTGTGCTGATAGATAAATAATAAAAGATTCGAACAAAGCAATAGTTTTTAACGGTCACTACTGGACTAGTAAGATTATTCCCAGCATACGATTTCCACAAATAAAATGTTTGCAAAACATAATATCTCTTAAAATACAAAAGAAACGGCCTCATTGGCAGCTGTGGCAGTTTCTTAATAAAAGACACCAAACATAAAAGTAATTTAGTCTTAGAAGACAATTCTTCTTATGTTACCCTATCAATAAATAAAATGCCAATATACAGCGGACACATTTGCATTCTGCACCCCCACTCTCTCCGCCAAACACCTGAGGACAGAATACATTTGCTGTAGCTGCAATATCAGTGAGATAGTTTATCAAAAGTGCGGAGAGTTAATCATCTTCTTCCCGGTGGGTCTGCTGGCCCTGAAAGTATCCTACATTATCTTTGTTGCGCCACCTGTATATTAATATTGCCATCAGTATCACTGCCAGTACCAGCCCCGTTACTCCTCCTGCGATAATGCCTGTGGACATAAATCACTGAGTTAGAATAACTGGAGCAGCTGAATGGAATGCAGCCGTCGTTCATTTCATTATTTACAGCTTCTGCATAAAATGGTGCAAAGTACCTCCGACGATCTGTTGGTTCTCCAAGAAGCTCTTGCTGTTTGACACGATAACGTATCCTGACCTCACGTCGCTGTCAGACCACAGAGGTCTGTTGAAGGTCCGCTCTTTGCTGCCGGGACGACCCATGACGTCGCCAACATCACCTGATGAGACCGCAAACAGCAAGCATGAAGCGTATGCAAGTAGTTTTGGAAATAATAATGAGATTCATCACAGGCAAAGTGCATCATGATCATAGACTGTGTATAAAGATGGACGTGCCACTTATACACATGTTCGACCAATCACGTGTCAGACTTAGCTATAAACTTGACATTTCACATGGTTTCTTTATCATCTAATAACTAATTAAAACCAAAGTTGATGTGGAAATGTCCCATCCACTCAGGGTTCATTACATTACATTACATATGTTCTGTAAATCCTAACTATTTTATTTTATATTATATGATTTCAAATATCATGATTAAAAAAACTAACATCAGCAGTAGCCATTATGTTTAGGACGTTTTTTATTATTCTTTATAACTAGTTTGACAATTTTAAATCAAGTATACAAAGGATCACAAAGGATTACCGTGCTCTGACCCATCCCCTGAACCAGATGTGCTCAGGTCATAGCCTGATCCCTCCGAGTCTTCAGGAGGTGTGGCAATCTGATTTCAGAGAGAACAACGATATTTTAACTCAAGAAAGACGTCTGAACAATAGCCCCACCTGTGCTGCTTCCTGCCCTGTGGTTAGGACACGTGAAAACAGACGAGATGCGATGGAAGCTTATCAACGTTGTTTCCTTGACGAAGTAATAAAGATCTGAATCACGTACTAGATACAAAGTCCCATTGAGGAGTCACACTCCCAACAACAGGCTGTAGCTGAACGACTGACGCAGGTGATCTCTGTTATCACCAGTAAAAAAGACATGAGTAGAATTTATAGCTCCAATTAAAGTGATGATGGGCCTCCACCCGTTTGACAAAGAAGCAAAGGAGCTAGAGCACAGAGGTTATTGGGAGCAGCAATTTGAACAGAATATATACAGCAAAGATATCCATCTGGTGATGCTATCCATGACCTGGGCTGTGGGGGGCCCCTTCAATTCATGTGCACACTCCAGTTATTTAATAATCTCCTTTATATATATATATATATATATATATATATATATATATATATATATATATATATATATATATATATATATATATATATGACAAAGTAATTAAAGGTGTATTAAACCATCCATAGCTGTGTGGGTGCGACAGGCCGCTGCTCTGTCTGAATAAAGTCTCTCTATCCATCTTTCTATCTAATAAAATATATACAAAATAACTGGTTTTCTGCTCCTCTAATGTAAAGGATTTCTACTGAGCCCAAACTGAGCAGAAGTAAAATCAACTAGATGGGACGTGTGATGTCCTCTGCTTGAATATATCCTCAGTTCTCTTTATTCTATTATTCATATCTTCTTCGTGAGTAGAAAGTAATGAATATATTAAATTGTCTGCATGCAATACGTAGGCTTAATGTAAATAATAATTATTAATTTAAAGAAAATGATGAATATATTTAATTCTCTACATACAACACTTTGTCTAAAGTTAATTTACTATTATTAATTAATAAAGAAATAATTACTCTAATAAATAACCTGCATAGAACACTTCCTCTAAAGTTTATTAACTATTATTAATTTATAGAAAATACTGAATACACTCAGGTGTTTTCAGTCAAGTTAATGAATGAATATCTTTAAATCTCAGTATCATGTTTGTCATGAATGTTTCAAAGAGGATTCCTGGAGTGACTCAGACACTCAGACGCTCAGAGTAAAACTCGACGACTGTACTTTTCAGTATTTAACACAAATCAGACGTTTCACACTTTAACAACAAACAGCATCAAACTACAAGTTTTATAAAAAAAAACAGTCTCGTGTTGACGCGCCTCGCCTCGCGTTGTGTTAACACCAGGAAGTGATCGCGGTGACGTCTCCCGTCTCCGTGAAAAACACACTGGATTCAAAACTAAACAACTAACAAATAAATCAACTCACCGACGTCCTGAGCAGAAGAGCTGAGACCAGAGTGAAGAGAAGAGCCGCGGTGAGAGTCCTGCTCATGTTTCAGGTGAGTTAGTTCTCTCACACACACACACCTCACACATACAGATGTCTTCAATCCTCCACTCCCTACTGATGACACACAGACAAACACACACAGACACACACAGACACACACGCACACCCCCGCCCATCTATCGACTGTCACACCTACAGGTGTTGACTATCCAAACATCTTTGTTCACAAGTGACTTTAGCTATTTTACAAGGTCATAACATCATCCCATTATTATTTTTTGTTTATTTTTAAGTTGATTATGTTGCTCTAGGGCTGCAGCTATCGAATATTTTAGCAATCGAGTATTCTATCAATTATCCCATCGATTAATCAAGTAACCGGATACCTTTGCATGTGTGTGTGTCTGTGTGTGGGTTGAGCCGGAGTCTGATGCACAAAGCTGGATATGACTCTCTTAGTCCCACCTAGGCATTTTATGGGTTTAGTTGTGTTTCATTTATTTAAAACATTGTTTTCTTTATTCTGTTCTTTTCAACGGTTCTGATTTTATGAATGCATTTCAAGTATTTTTTTTCCTTGTACACGTTCGAGCTCCACACATTCAAACCAACTTTGTTGATATGGCAATAAAATAATGAATCTTAATGCCTGGTATATTAAATTATTGAATTATCACTAATATTTTACTGTTGAAGGTTAAACTAATTGCATTTTTATATTTTTGTCTGCTCAAACCTTCAACAGTGCTTCTTTATTTAATAGGATATACATGTTTTGTTTTACATGGCACATCTCCACCAAGGCTGAACAATCCTACACATGATTGTCTAGCTCTTATTAACTGTTAAAGTAAATGAAAACGCTGTATTTGCACTTAATCTGCATTCCCACCCAGTTTAATGGGTTCATCCCTCCACCGACTTTAGTGAAAATTAGTTTAGTAGTTTTTAAGGTAATCCTGCTTAATTAAAAATAAGCCAAACAATTCAAAAAAAACAAAACAGACACATGGAAACATAACTTCCATGGTGGAGGGAACTTCCATTTTAAAATCATTTGCCTTTGAGTTTTAAGTTGTGATTCAACACCATTTTCCAGACTTTTCTTCAAGCTGCTTGAAGCAATCCTGTATCCATATCTGTTTTTCCTCAACAATAAAATATTTCTTAACCAGTTACAAAATAGCACATTGGGTACACTTCAGGGTTTGAGAGTAAAACATTAAGTTATATGCTGCACAATATTCTATAAGGAAATATATATGCATGATCATTTACCAGTATTACGACTGCAAAATTAGTTGAACACAGTATTAAGTTTTTATCAGATTGACAGATTTAATAGTTTACAAGGCCTACACCGCCAAAAATATACCATGACAATTTCTCCTCTATTCTGCACATTCTGGATTATTTAATTCTAAAAATATACATTTGTAAGATTTAAAATCAATAAGATGTGAAACCAAAAAACGAGGAAAAACCACAACAATGCGAGTCAAATGTTAGAAGAACAGTTTAATCATACATAGTCACAATTCTGCTTCCAAAAATGAGTTTGTTTTCTTCATCTAACATCTGGAAATGTACATAAGGCCACCTGAAAATGTACATGACTTTGACAGTGTGACAAAACTCATATGTTCATATTTATATAATTGACAATATTTTACACTGCTTTTGCTTACAAGGTAGTAGCTGTTCCAAAATACAGCACTCTTCTGTACAAAAATAATTCTTGTCATATCCTGTGAAGTTTCCATGGTAGCAGAGAGGACTAAATGCAGCCTCAGTTTTAGTACAGAGTGTTTTTTTTTTGTATTCTCCTATTTAAACTGTCACACATCATAAAGACTATCAACAGTGGATGTTACAGCTCCGGTACAAATAGAGGCTGGCCTTTCCCATAACAGATTAAAAACAAAAAACCATGCCAGATTGTGAAGCCATAAAGTTTTTTTTTTACCTTTTTTAAAAATTACACTTGATCAAATAAAACTGTATACATATTATATTCAGGGGGGAAGGAGTGATGAATATACACACATCAAAATGCACATTTTTTGCCTTTTTCCCCCCAAAAAGTGTAAAAGACATCCCATTTACAGCATAAACGTTTACAAATGTACAACTGTACAGACGAAATAAAAGCATCACTACAAATTTAGAGCAAGGCCTGTCAAAACACCACAACTAGACACGGTTTTTTTTTTTCAGTTAAACTAATAATCTTACACTTATTAACTGCACATATACTACATGTATTCTACAATTATTCATATGAAGCAAAGAAGCCATCACTACGAGCATTACAGGTGAATCGTATAGCTTTCGATGGCCCCACCGGCCTCCACCAATGCACTTGCATCCCCAACCAAATGAAACAAATTAAAAAACAAAAAGGAGGACCATTTTAAAAAAAAAAAAAAAAAAAATCTTTCAACATCCCTTCCTTACACTTGTCCCACTAGTTCTAATTCATTTCACTTCACGACATTGTTTACGCTCACTACTCCGTCCTTCAGGCGGTGGGGGTCCCATCATCGGTGCAACGCCCCCTGCCCAAAAGCAACAATTTACTCATACATAAAGATGCTATACATTGTTAAACTACTACTACGCAAGAGATGAGTATTCAGTACGTAAAGATACTGTTTTCTAGGGCAGTGTTCATCTCAAAAACTACAAGACAGATAAGATGTTACACAAAACGTGATAAAGAAAAAAAAAAATCATTCCAAGGATTAAAACCTGTCACAGCATGCCAACGCATACCCCGCTCCCACCCCACTATTCCCACGGAACAAAAAAAAAAAGAAAAAGAAAGAAGCTCCCCACTACGGTTGTTCTCATGTTTAAGATTATACCAGGTTACACACCCGCTGTACAACCAAACCTCATGCTCTGCTTCTGGAAGGTAATGGTAGCTTTTATCTTGCATAAACCCCGAGCGATCACCTGGATGAGGGAAAAGTAAGACGGCTCAAATGGATGCAGCAGCTCAGATTTGTCAGGCTGTAATATTTAGTACCAAAAAACATCAGGCGGTCGACAAGCTGCTGGGGTAACCCATGCCCCAGCCTGGAAACAGAGGCAAGAAAAAGCCGCCACCACCACTGGAAAACACTACCCTAGACTAAAGCACCAATCCCCAAAGCCAAGCTCGCAAACTGGTCTCGTAGACCCTCAATGACTGTGGCACGTGACACATAGTACTTACCTTCAGATGGAGGAGTTAACGTCCACCCATACTATGTAGTGCTATTTAAACTAATCCATCAGCTGCTTTGGCATGGGAAAACACTTTTAACTGTGCATGGGATAATATACAAATATTAAATTGCCAAGATTTAATCAGAACAGTTGACGCAAGTCGTGTTACAAAAACAAAGGGAATTGTTGTTTTTAAAAGGATCTCTCAGTTTAGCCTTATAAAGTCACTTGCTGGTGTTAATTGTAAGAATTGTAAATTTCAGCAAATGTGTAATAAGATTATTTTTTTTTCTACAGAGAATTTACAAGGTAAAAAACTAAATGTACAAGTTAATATGAAAATCATTCAAATACATCAATTACATCATTAACAATGGGCTTGTGCTTTACCCAGGAGAAGAAAAAAAAACAAAAACGAAATCGGCCTGCTTACTTTGTTTACCCTCGGGGCCACGCTGGGGACCTGCACCAGGGGTGGCAGAGCGGCAGGGGTCAGTTGTCACAGCGTTCTTAGGTGATGTTGACTTGTCTTTTTATGGTTTTTGGTAATTCCCCCAAAAAAATGGGATGTCAGAGGGTGTCAAAGGCCCTATGGCTAAGGAGCATCTCTCACAGAACAGGGGGTTTGGGGCTCATCCTCTTCCTCAGGGGGCCCAGGGTGTGGACGTGACTACATGAGGCCGTTCGCAGGGCCGCCGATAGGACCCAGTTCAGATCCACTCTTCATGTAGTACTTTTCCAGCTTGGCCAGAATGTGCTTACCGTAGGTGTACTTGCGCAAAGTAGCGATGTGAGGCCGGATCTGAAAAGGAAGAGAGGGGAACAGGTCAGCGCTCAAAATCAATCTTGTTTGATCAGGTAGACATATTGAAATAAGTTTAGTCCAACATATGTTAGAGAGAAAAAGCTACATATGGCATGTTCAAAGAAATGTGCATATTTACACAAAAGGTACGGTATAAAATATATATACATATTCTGAAACTGTAAAAACTTAAGGCTTTGAAAGGTTGGAACTCAAGTGTTTGAAAGCTAAGTTAGGAAGAGAAGAGATTTTTTTTCAGCCTATCCAAACATTATGGAAGGCTTCAAAACAAAATCGATCCAATCTGACTCCGCTATGAAGCTTTTGAAACAGTGCATTTTGTTTACTCCACAACTGCTGCAATGCAAGATAAAATAATTCCTGCTGGGATACATTTCCAGAGCCGTTTCATTGTGTTCCGACTCCCTGTGCAGTGTCTTGAGGTCGGAGGGGTCTTCACATGCTCGGATGCATTATTCAAACTGGTCTGTCTGGATTCTAATTCATGTGTCAGTGCTACCTGAAGCAGTTTTACTCTCGTCTGAAAGCTGCAGAGTGATCAATATTTTCCGATGCTGTCAAAGGTCCTACACGCTCAGAGAAAACTCTCGGGTAAACCTGTATTTGCCCCATGGAAAACTGTAATTAAATTGGCTTCTCTCGGGTATGTGGGAATTTAAAATGTTGTGTTATTGATTGACATCACCCTAATAGCTTTGTTGCACCTGTTACGATAAGAACAGTTAAACATTTGAGTGTTTAAGTTGACTCTCAAACCTTATTTCATTACTCCACCCACAGAAAACAGACACTTCAACAGTTTCCTCATAGTCCAGTGGTTCTCAAACTTTTTCTGTCATGCCCCACTTTGGAGCGAGAATATTTTTCATGCCCCACCCGCTCCCCTGCCCCAACAAAATAGGCCAAGTTTAACTTGTGTATTTTAAATAACATACACATGAACATTAAATTCACATCACTTTCAGGAATTTCTGATGTGCAAATAAAAAACATTTTTCAGACAGGGGAATAACCTTCAGTTTTGAGGCGCTGGTCTCATCAAGCATCGTTGACACCACATCTAAAGCTGCAGGGAGTATGAGATCCTCTGCTATCGTGTGGTTTTTTGCACTGGGCAATTCTATATGAGACTTTGAATGATGCCATGGTTGCTTTGCAGTTCACCGATGTAGCTTTGACAAAGCTTTGTTCCTGCTGACGATATTCCTCAAGTTTTCTCTAAAAAACTCGAGGGGCTTATTGATGTGACTGGGGTGTAATGTTTCTAAGTGTCTTCTTAATTAGTTGGGTCTCATACTGTCAGCCGCCAGAGTTTTCAGACACAAAATACACAATGGTCTCTCCTCATCTCCTACCGCATTCACTGTGAACCCAAGAGCAAGATAGGCTTCGTCATACTTTCTTCTCAACTTGGATTTTGAACACTGTTTGTCTCGGAATCATCGCTTGTTTTCCTTTTCGTCCCTGTCAAATATCTGTCCATTTCACCCACGTTGCTGACTGAACACTATAGCTACAGTGAAAGAACGATTTGTTTACTGTTCCGCTGTTAGAGATTCCGCCGTAAAAACATTAGTTCCGCTACATTAGTTCCGCATCACGGCAGGTTCACACCAGACGCGGAAGCTCCGCGCGCCACACAGTTTGACAATCACTGCTGTAGTCCAAAGTAGTTGACCCACCTTGTGCATGATGATTTTGCGCTGAGCGGGTTCTGCCATGTCAATCATTCTTTGGACAACATAGTTGGCGTACTGGTCCTTCATCATTGTGTACAGGGCGCTGTGAGGCCCGTCTTTCTGGCAGCACACTTCATCAATCAGCAGAGCTCTTTCGGCACGCGAAGAGTGGATCACACACTTCTCTACGACATTGCTGAGGAATGACAGAGAGAGAAACTTTGATTCAAACACACACCAATTCATTACCGAGCGGATGGAGACGTAGTGATGAACAGTCAGAGGAAATCCTGTTAGAATGCTTTGTATTTGTGACATTATGTTGATAAAATGTTTAAAAGGCTTATAACAGACTATAAAACTTTCCAGGGGGAACTATTTTCAATCCCTTGCTAAACTAATGTTTTGTGGTTGTAAACTTTCCATTCAATTAAAGCTGTTGGGTAGATATCTGTTCTTGGGGGTCAGGGCCAGAGGCAGGGTAGCGTGACAAACCACAGGAGGTGCAACCAAACAAAAAAGAAGCACCCTGTGATCCAAATGAATCAGATCGATGACTGTGTCCAAATCTATTTAAAATACTCACTGCTCAACTATTTTCAAAAAGGTCAAAAAGTACCAGTTTCTGTGGAACATCATGACACACAAGATTATCCTGACTCTCACACCAAGTCAGTTTCAGGTTCCTTTAAGTGGTTCCTGCAGTGCGTTTGTGGTCAACTAAATGTCATGATTCTGATCTGTAGCTGGTTGGTTAACAAGTGCAGGGACAATGTTGAGAAACAAAAGCAGTGTTTCCCACAAAATGTATTCAAGCTAGGGTGGTTACGGGGGTGCCCGCGTATGAAGGTCACTCCACCATGCAGCAGATACTGAGTGACGGGTACACAGACACAAGAGTGAAAAACAAGTTCTCGTGTGAGAGAGAGAGAGAGCTGCCCACCACAACTGCAGCTGAAACTATGAGGTGTGACTGTGAGTGGCAAACAGCACTGCACACATCTAAAGTTAGAGATCTGTTGTTGAGGGTGATGGGGAAAAAAATGTCTGGCTCATTATGAAACTGTGGTGGGACAAATTTGAACATGTGAAACACTTGAAGCTTACTACAGTTCATTTCACAATAAACCTGACTGA
Organism: Hippoglossus stenolepis; assembly: GCF_022539355.2. NCBI lineage: Eukaryota > Metazoa > Chordata > Actinopteri > Pleuronectiformes > Pleuronectidae > Hippoglossus > Hippoglossus stenolepis. Next base: position 15,678,363 of record NC_061502.1, read on the forward strand.
ATGTTTGTTTACCAATTTTAATTGAATTTAATCTAGAATGACTTTAGTAACAACAGAGGACAGTGTTAGGTGTCAAAACGTGGAACAACATTAAGTATGTTACACGATACTCTGGTAATTTAATATACTTGTGGGGACAATGCATTGAATAAAATGGTGTATTGTGAGAGAGTGTAAAAATGGAATCTCCCAGAGCATACAAAACACTTGGCAACAACAACAAAAACTTACCTTGCAAATTTGTGTTGGCTCAGGACAAGAACCTTTCCTCGAACCTCTGCCACTATCTTGCTCTTATCTTCCGGTCGCCCGTGCTCCAACACGTGCTGAATGACGTAGTTACCATACTGATCCTGAAGGAGGCAGTGGAGGTGTGAGCTCAAAGTAAACAGCCATTTTAACACTTGAAAGTCACAATCGGTGGCGACACCCTTTACTCTGATCGATACTCATGCACTACTTTTCACCATTGGTGTTGATTGGTGTGAGATAAATCATGCAGAACTACAATGATAGGTCGACGACTGAGTGACACCCCCATTTGCAGTCTTTTGATACCCTTACGTCATCACTGCGGAAGGTCAGACAAAACAGATGCTGCTGGTTTGGAGCGTTGCTGACCAGGCAACACAACCAATAGCATCTTTGCCCCTTCAGAAATGGGTGATAGACAGGTATGGGTGTACTTTTAGTGTGACAAGATGGAGGCAAAGACTCACCTGACCAAGCAACAAATAACACCACTCTCCAATGGATACTTGTTAAGAGAGTAATTTGTTGGGCAGGTATATGTGAACTTTAATTGGAAAGCATTAGCCTTCAAATCCATTTCCTGTCAATCTGTTTTAACGAGAACTTTTTTTCATTTAACTTGAGCCCTTGAACGGCTTGAGGTGAAATTACAAGGGTTTTTGAGCACCACTTATGAACACTTCAGTTTGATCCTCTACTTTTCAGTGAAATTTGGGAGGTAAACAGTAAAACAAATTGATCAGGAAATGCTGTAGGCAAAAAGAAGCATGTGCCTTGTGAATTCTCTGTGGCATTAAGCAAGAGAAGGGGAAAGTCAAGAAAAAGATAGCTCAGTGGGTTAGGAGAAGGCCTATAAAAGACGAGAGTTTGAGAAATATCTAAAAGTGTTAAAAAAGACAGGATTAAAAAAGGGGGGAAAGAGGAAGGGAGCACAGGGACATCCGCGAGAGAGAGGCAAATTGCTCTGACCTTGAACAGTGCATCGCGGGACACTGTATAATATGTTTTGGGTGTCATCTCCAATGATACGCCTTGATATTTCTAGATGGAATAAGTGAGGGGGGCAGGGTGGATGTTTAAATAAATCACATGTCAGATGTAATGACAGCTAACAGTACAATTACATTCATCCTTACACTTTACGCTTAGCAGACCACTACAACACAGGAACAATGACATGGCTAAAAAAAAAAAATATGTGAAATGTTCAAACACGAAGGAGACATGCAAAAATACACATGACAAGCACATACATCTCAACAATGATCAGTCACGTCTAGCAAACATAACATGAGGGAGACTGGAGACAGATGTTCTCACCTGGCCCAGCTGTTCAGAGTGCTGATGCAGCTCTTCCAGGATGGGGAGAGTCTGCTCCTGAGTGCAGTGCTCCAAAATCCTTTGGATCACTCTGCAGCCATAAGGGTGTGTGGACAACACAAACACCTGTAAGAGGAGGTCAAAGACATTATATTTATGCCATAAGGTGAAGTTTTACAATCTTCACAAATCAAATTTAGAAGACTAAAATGAAAGAATTGTTGTGGAAGCTTGATTGGCAGTTGAATATAATTTTTCAACTTGAAGAGATTACACAGACAATGACAGACAGTTGAGCCTCTTCTCTTCACAAACTCACCTGGCCCTGGAAGGCGTCGATGATAAACTGGAGGGCCTGAGGTTGCACACACTCAATGCACTTCTGTACCACATGGTTTCCGTTCTGGTCCTTCACACACTTCAACACGTGGCCATCCAGCTCACGGACAATGTCGCTCTAAAGTGATGAAATTAGGGAACAAAAACAACATTTTAACAAATGTCACTGTCAAAAAAACAATCAAAGGTTTAAAAGAAGTTAAGAAAAGACGAAGTAAGATTAGCAAAAACAATGCTCAAAAGAATTGAAATCTCACTTACAATTACCTGCTGCTCTGAGGAAATGGACTCCAGGGCTTTCTGGATAACTCTACAACCATACATCTGCAAAGCCAGGGGAAGTACGTGGCCACGAATACGTGTTGCCAAAGCCAGCTTCTGGTCGGCACTTCCAAACTGCATGAAATACAGACACAGTAAACTGTTCACATGCTACAGAACACATAATCACGGTTCTAGTCTATATTGTGTTGAGAATGAATTTACACCAGGATGAACTTGAACTTTAACAGTCCAAACCTCAAAAAACTTTTGAATGACATAGTTCCCAAAGACATCGGTCATCAGCTGGTATGCTGCTTGCAGAATCTCTCCAAACACCATCTGCCTCTCAGCAGGAGTGGCCCTCTCTAGCTTCTGTTGGATAAATCTGGATTCAAGAATTTAAATAAAAAATTAGTCAGATTTTGGCACAGCAACTTAGTTCATTCCCCCTGAATAAAGCAGAATTTGACCCACCTGGATCCATGTTGGTCTTGAGAGAACTCCACCATGTGTCCTGGAAGGTCACGGAGCTGGAGGTTTGGGAAGCGGTTGTTTCTGAAGTCTTCCAGTAGGCGGCTGCGTCCGGACGGCATGACATCAGAGCGACTGTAACGGGGCCGAGACGGAGGGAACAGCTGGCTGCTGGAGTTGAACAGACTGGATGTACTACCAGCGCTCCGGTACTTTGCCTCAGCTCCAGGTGCTGCAGAGATGTAACGCCCGCTGCCATTTGTCAGGCCACCTAGGATTACAAAATGACTACAATTATGACCACAATAATGAAAACGTAGGTAGTTAAAGGTTATAGCTTTGGAGAACAGAATCTTAAATGACCATAAAATGTTAAACTGAAGTGAAATGTCAAGTACTTCCTACTTCCTAACCCTATGACCATAAATAAGCTTACCGAGGTGAAGGCTTGAAGAGGATCCATGGGAGGAGGGCAAAGAAGGTGGAGGAGTGAGTGGGGAGTGACCCGGTGTAAGGCCAATGGGGCTTGGTGAAGAGTAACCCAGGCTGTTGTAAAACGGCTGACCAATGGGAGTTAAACTGCTGCCACCGCGTTTGTACAGGTCAGAGCTTGCCAACAGAGAGTCCCTGCGAGTTACACTGCCACTGGTAGGGCTGGACACTGTAAGAAAAAGAACCGTGTGCAAGTGTAAGAATAAAAAGATGAAGAATTAACTGTTTCTAATCAAATTAGCTTGTGGCCGAGTCACTGACCAGATGAGCCGAAGGCTCCAAGAGCTGAGCCTAGGCCCACGCCAAGAGAGCCGCCGGTGTTGCTGAAGCCCAGGGAGGAGGCCGGTGGTGGGGCAGCGGAGGTGTGTGAGAAAAGGGAGCTGCTTTGAGAAGTGTTGGGGACTGATCCAGAGCCGTAGAATGAGCTGGAGGGCAGGCCGCTGCTGGGCGGGGGAGCCTGCTGCTGCTGCTGCTGTTGCTGCTGCTGTTGTTGTTGTTGAGGCATGGAGCGGTAAAGTCCGTTACCTGGAGGACCAGACATGTTGCCAGAGCCAGATGCAGACACCGCCGCTGCTGGCAGGAGGGGAGAGGTCAGTTTAAGGAGAGACACGGTCAGAATGGTTGAGACTGGTAATAATTAAGTATGAGGGAGGAGAGGCTGTGTGGCTTTCATACAATATAATTATACCAGTGACATTTAGTTTAAAAAGGACTAGAAAGTCACATTGATACTATTCAAGTGGCACAGTCCTCAGAATGATAGCCAGAAACAAACAAAGTTCTTACAAAGAACAGCTTGTCTAACCCTGATGCATTAATATCTACACTGGCAGACTTTCAAATCACAAAATAACAGTGGCTTTTAAAATGAGAGCCAATGAGTTTAGACTTGTCACCAAAGCCCTGTATCCACATATTAAAAATGATCCTGATAGATGGATCAGTGCGTACCAGCCTGAGCAGCAGCAGGGTTGATGAGTAGAGGGGTCTGGACAAGACGCATTGGTCCACCCAGACCAGTGCGGGCACCGGGGCCCATCACCAGAGTTCCAGTCTGGTCATAGTAAGCAGCAGGAGCCAGCACCTGATAACCTGATGAGGAAATGAAAACAAAAAGGTCAACAATTAAACATTACTGGTTATCGAGGAATTGGAGAAAGAACACCATCTTTAATGTGTGATAATTGTGGTTGAACAATGACGAACTCAAATAGCGAACAAGAACATACATTTAAAGAGTGCTCTCTTAATGTAGAATACTTGTTTTAAGAGTTGTTATAAAAACACCCAAGTGTTAATTGTGAAGATAACTGTGTTTGGTTGATAGCATCTTTGGCTAAGTGCTTGTGTGCAGTGGTCTACTAACCAGACATTCCTGTGTATGCCAGTGCAGGGTTTGCGGCAGCAGCTGCAGCTAGAGACTCTTGCTGACTTTGCTGGCCTTGCCCGGGCGTAAGAGGTCGCTGGTTGTTTCCTGTGCGCATTACCTGAGGGAGAAGGCAATTATGTTGTTCAACCTACAGGCTGCTGAAGCTCTTCATCAAAAGCTGTCAAGAGTATTCTCCAAATAAAGCCCCTGACAACTCGTGAGGTGCCTAGAGATTCCCAACCCTACTCTTCAATGAGATATGGTTGTGATGATAAAGCTACTCACAGCTGGTTTTAGTTTTAACAACATGTCCAAACAAATTCTCACCTTTGGTTGTGACATTCAGAATTGCAAAGACAGCAATTCATATCAAATGCAGAGTCCTTCGGAGGCTTTTTCATTATCTTGTGCTATATCAGTAACCAGCTCTGCTATGGTTCTTTGAGACAAGCTGACAGTTTGGAACATTTTTATCTGCTGTAGCAAAAAGGCAACTCCTTTACAAATTCTCCATCTGAATGAAGTTTCAGCCTTTTAGCTATTGGCTAACTTACAAGACTCGCCTGCATAACATTGTCTCGGTCAGAGCGTGGTCTTGTCGGTGACAAAACTCTGCCAAAGAACATCAACTTTATCCAAATGCACATGTCCTTGAAACTCATCCAGTTCGGCTGCATGCATCCAGCTGTGGACGCTCAAAAGTATGTCCCTACAAACTTTGAAACAGCTTCATGAGTGTTTCCTTTACCCAGATTGTGACCCGACCGGCCAGCAGACAGAGGGAACCACCCTGTCGGACATACTAGTCTTCTAGTTTATGTTATTCTTTTATCCCATAGAAAATGAATCACCATTATTAGAATTTTTTGCATTTCTGAATTATAAAAAAAATATATATATATATATATATAAACAATTCCTACCTGTTGTTGGCCTGGCCCCTGATTGGATGCTTGCTGATTAGCTGAATGATTGGCATTAGATGCAGCCTGTTGCTGGAAAAGATTAGCAGGGTACACACCCCATGGAACTCCGTAGTACTGTGGTGGAACCACTGTGGGCCCTGAGGAAAACATTCTGATGTTACATATACATCTTATACAACTGATGAAGACAGAAGCAGCATCAAAAACACACCTGCATCTCCATGAAAGATTAAACTGAGAAGATCACATGATCTGAAAATGTGCTGTGTGATCACCTGCAAGTGAGGCTGCGGCCGCCAGCCCAGCTGCAGTGTAGGGATCGGTTCCAGGGGGGCCAGCATTAATGATGTAAGGGTATGCAGGAGCAAGGCCAGCTGGGTAATATGAAAACAGCCATGTGATTAATATTTCCATATTAAATCTAGACATCCTGAGACTTAAAGTACCCTAAATGTATTACATGACACCCTGTACTTAACAATGAATGAGACAAACAGCGTGACTTACCAAGATGCTGCTGCTGGGCTGCAGCCAGGGCATATTGTTGTTGCTGAGCTGCAGTGAGTTGTTGAACAGTCAGCTGATTAGTTCTCTGGAACAACTAGGGAAAAAAGAACACAAAAAAAGCATCAGTCTGTTGAGCAAACTTACAGTTAGAGCTCTAAATAGATGTTTTGTGTTTCAACAGACCTGCTGCTGAGCGGCGTAGTCAAACAATCCTACTGGAGTCCCTGAGGAGTCCACCTGAATCTGGTTACCAGCGTAGTCAAACTGAAGGGACTCCACGTTGGCTTGCTGCTCCATACCTCCCATGTTCTGTGGCTCCTGGTTCTGGAAATCCTCAGCAGGAGGCTTGTTTTGAACGGGGTTCTGTTGTTGGAGAGCATGGGGGTGGTGCTGTACCATCATCTCTAAACCTGTCTGAATTGGGCCCATCCTCTCCACAGCCTCCGTGGGGGAAGCTTGGCGGCTTCCAGGTGTTGGACTGGGAAAGCAAATACATTAAACATCAGCATATTTGCTAGATGAGTATTAAAGTTTGCCCCAGACGGCTTGTCTAGTAGGGTTGATGCATCCGAACCCAAAAAATTCTGGTACGGGCCTTTCAGATTTTTGAAAAAATAATAAAATACAAATAAAATACACATATATTTTTAAAAAAAATCATACTATACAACAACGGTGCAAAGTACAATTCATTTTTTACATCAGCTGCACCTTAATGGAAATTCATTTTACTATTTTTATTAATGTATTTATGAGAGTGTCAATTCTGTTATAACATCAAAAAGCATAAAGAAATGGATAAATGTTCAATTTATGTTACGGTAAAAGGGGAAACCTACTTGAAGTCTTTGCAGTCTCTGTCCATGCCGTTTAATAGACCTCTTCCATTGGCTTTCGCCGGATCTATCTCCTCTCCCACCTTCATCTCTGGGCTCTTGTCCTCTTCAAATGGGGAGATTTTCTCTTGAGCATCACTCTTCTCTCTCCCATCTTGGTCAGTGTCTCCTCCACCCTGTATTCACACATTTATTAGATAAGACTATACGCCACACTAGAGATTAAGGTTAGAAATAAGTAAGAGAATTTGACTTACATAGCCCCCGTTCCTGTAGCGACCATCCATCTTGTCACCAGGAGAGGAGCTCAGGACGTACTCCACCATGCTCACACCCAGGCCTCCACCTTCTGAGCGAGGTGAAAGCACAGAATTGGCATCACCATTGCCATGGAAACTCTGGCCTGGTCGCCGCTGCACCATGATTGGTTGGGACACTGAATGATCTGAATGAAAAGTGGTGATTAAATATCTAACAGTTGAGTATGGAAAAATAAAAGGTAAAAGTTGATAAAAGCCCAGTCAGACAAAAACAACAATGCAAATCAAGGTGAATAGCCACTCACGAGATGATCCCCAGGCAGTGTCCCTCCACTCCTCCCCAAGGAGCATCCCTTTCCTTCCATCTTTGGCCATCTCATCAGAATCCCAAAGCTTTTTTGCAGGCAAGAGCTGAAAATTAAAGTGTACACATTTTCTAAACATCTGTAGGATATGTAAATGTGGAGCAATTATTACTACATTTATACAGAATCTATTGTTTGGTCGTTAGGTTACAATTTATGTTAAAATACTTTTACTATTTTTTGTAACTGTAGTCTTGGTTAGCTCACTCCACCAATTCCTGTCTTTGAGTATGGAGGCCTATGCCTGTAGACTTGATGGTGACTGTGGAGAAATTCCAGTTTGCTATTCTTTAGGCCAATTCTGCACTTGGGGTACAAATGTAGTGAATGCTGCCCAACGCTGTGGAAACACAGGCGCTTCTAACCTAGCTCAGAGCCACCCTCAGACAGCTACAAGGTGAACTCAAAGTCTTAATCATTAACGTGTCCTGCAATTCACATTAGTTCTCGAAGCCAAACGTATAACTGCTGAGGTGTAGATACATTCACCTCTGGATTATAATCCACTTCTTCACTGTCCGTATATGCTGAAATGTGAAATACTGTTTTATGCTTCACTATCATATAAATTCTTAACACAGGACACTGTCAAAGTGTAAGTTGATTTGTGTCTGAGCAGCTGTCCCCATTGTCGGCCACTCTTCCATTGGTCACAATAACTGCTCTGTTGCAGCTCACTCTATTCTCTACAAAGCAGCAAACTACAGATGTTCTAGAGCCAGATTTTAAGCCAAGACCGGGTGTTTCACACAAACAACTTTGGTTTATTGCTGTACCATAATAGAGAAAAAGATTAATGTTCAGGCCAAAACCTCCTTACCTCTCCCATGCCCCTCGACTCCAAAGCAAGGGCTTGAAAGTCATAGTTCATTTCATCCGCTGGACGGTTCTATAAAAAGAGAGGAAACTGGTTTTTAAAAAGGTACAATGTTACAGAGCAATTTGGATTAAATACCATCTAAATAAAAATCATTACATTGTTAAAAAGAAAACTAAAAGCACCAGACGAAACACAAATTAGAAGCAGTACAAAGACTTCAATTCATTCTTCACATTGCAGCGAAGAACAACCAAATGTGTTTTACCTCACACATTTTCTTTTAGTGAAGTAATAAAAGGCCAAAACTTTTCAAGGGGCCCTGAAGCCAGTTCAATATAAAGCCCCCCCACAAAGAAAAAAAACACAATATTTGAGTTGAGCACTGAACTTTTAAGGCTACTGACAGAATTCAGTCAATATTAGTACATAATTAATGTTGAATCAAACAGTAACGAGAGAGAAGCAAGAAAAAGCACATACTCTCACTGAAGAAGTGAGCGTTATGTCCTGAAATAATCCTCAACATTCCTGTGAGTGGTCAAATTATGTGGGAACACTGGGAAAACAAGACTTGTAGTGAATGGATTTGAACTGCAACTTTCGCATCCTCTCATAACCATCTGACAACGCAACAGTATTTGGACGGTTTCCAAAATTGTTGTTGGGTTGGAAATCTGCAGAGCGCTCAGTTATTGTGGTCACTAGTCAGCTGACTGGGTTACTGTGGCCAGTCGATAATTATTTTCTCTGACGGTTAACATTTCTCATATACTCCGTCTGTCTGAACTCATCTGGGACAGTTGTAAAAGTACAAATCCTAACCTTAACTTGTTCTACTCATTAATGTATTTGCTCTGTGGCTGCAGAACATGTTACACCAGCCGGTTAAACTGGACTAACCAAACATTTATCAACTGATCAACTTTAAAAGACTCACTATAAAGCAGGCTTGAACACGCTCGCTACAATTACAACATTAATGCTATAAAAAAAAAGTATATATTAAAAGACTGTAGATACTCAAGTACTCACTCAATTCACAAAGAATCAGTTGTAATGAATGAACATGTGATTGTTTGGCCCCGAATTAAAAAAGGGAAACGTAGATTTTAAGTTTCAGAAAAAAAGATTGTTCTTTTAATAGGTTCTATTCTGATTCTCTCCGTGTTGTTTTTAAAGGAACATTAAATTATCAACATGTTATTTAGTACAATCAAAACCTCATGTGAGATATTTGGAGTGATGGAAACCTACCAAACAAAAAGGCACCATTGGCTATGGCACAAGCACCGCATCTGTTCAAATGTGCCCACAACCCAACTCTACATGATACAACCACAACCAAAAGAAAATCTATGTTTTTTTGGTGGATATTTCTTGACTATTTACCTTGTTTAGTATTTTCAACTAAAATTGTGTTCTTAATTCAGGTTTTAAGTCTTGTTGGGTCTTCGTCACTGTGAACTTTTTTCTGGCTTTACCAAGAACAATCAAGAAAAAAAATGTCTGACAGTTAAAGTTACTAACCAGAATACCAACTCTCTGATTTTAATAATAGAAATTTATATCTGCATACTGGCAAACACTGTTGTCAATGCAGTTTAAGGTCCTTTATGAGAAATCCACTTGCATTTACTTTTTCCTCACACGGACCAAAGACATGCAGGTTAGGCCCGGTGGGTGTGTTGCAACAGGTACCAGTAAGAAGATCCCATCTAATTCAGGAGGGAAACTACAACCAAATAATAGGATATTACAATATTTAGGCGTGTTTTAGCACTAATGATCTCACCCCTGCTGTGTAGTAGAAGTGACCACGGCACTGGTCTCACATGTTTTGCACACTGTAAATGACAAGGCTTTGTTTTTTTTTTAAATACAGTGCTGTCTCAACACAGCTTGTGACAAACAGGTTAGCTGTCCTGGGTGTACTCATCTTTTCGCCCTTTGTAGGATGCACTTCACTGCATTAAGCTCTACAGGCAAAAGCCAATGACATTTTTAATGTGCTCCAACTTCAATATAACAAACCTAGAATAAAAGGTAATTAATTAATGTCTGGCACCTGGTTTAAATCACAAAACATTAGCAGTGCATGTGGAAAATTTGACCTGTAAAGAATGTTTAGAGGCTGTAATTGTTTTGGCTCTACCTACATTGTGCATCCGAGATGGAAAGACCCCACAGAGATAAGTTATAAGTTGCAGCAAATTATACTAAAAGTAATTTATATTTAAGCCTAAAAAAAAATGATGAGAAGTCTTCCTAACAAAGGCTTTTTACCTGGTCAATATGATTGGCATCTCCAGTGGGCCAACGATGTTTACTGGGAGGGCAACCACCAAGCTGCTCTCCGGGCTGCCTCTGAAAGAAGTATGCGACTGTGGCGTCATCCTGAGATCGTCCACTCAGCAGAGGCTGCGGGGTCCCTGGGGTGGGGTTGGGTACTCGGTCCATGCCTTGTAAATGAGTGCCTCCGGGAGCCTGTCCAGCTCCTACAACTGAGGTTAGCGGTCCTCCAACGTGAACTCTCACACCTCCAGTCTCAGGAGCACCATTTGCATGCAGCATCCCACCTCTTGTCTCCTGCCAGGCCACGTCATTCATACCTAGGATGCTGCATGGAATGCTCATTCCACGGGAAAGCCTAAACAAAACGTGACACTTGGGTTAATAAATGACAGTTGAAACTCAAACTGACCTTTATTAAGTTTAGAGTACAGCTGGGCAATATAACAATATCAATAATCATCACAATATAATTTTCATCTAACAAAGGATCTATATATAAACTTGGATGTTACGTCAACATGAAAACTCATCCCGTTGAAGGGCAATATCCATTAATATGTCCTGCATTCTAATATATACAGACATAGTGTAGCATGTGCCAAATAACAGACACATGATTTAAGTTAGTGTCTGTAATTAATGTAACACCCAATGTAACAAGTCAGTTATTGTACCTGGTTCAAGTTGTGAACTCAGTAGAACATGTGGCCTTCCCACCTGACTGTTCTGAGAAGGATTGAACAGACAAACTTTTTCAAATGACCCCCTGAAAAGGATGCACCCACAGAAAACTTAAATACAACTAATTTTCTACGTAGGGACACGACTAATTGCTGTTTTACTAATTCCGTGCGATCACGACAGTAGATAACTTGAATATCGGTTTCCATTACCCGCCCAGGGACGCAACATTAACACCCGAGCATAAAGTCTCATTTATCGTTGGTTTTATGGGGGAGCAAACCAACAACAAAACAAGTGACTGTCAGACGAGGTCTTGATTTAACAAGAAAGGAAGCTAGGTACCGTCGTGAGCCTGGTGTTAGCTAGTGACCAGAAAGCTAACGCTACCACCAATGTAACGTTATAAAGACTAAACGGGAAGTCGCAGGCAATCGTCGGGCGTCGTTTAGCCTCAATAACAATCTCTGTTATCTTTTAAAAATAATTAAAACAGTTGCAACGTTACCTTAGATTCTAACCACTGCTCGTTGTGGAAAACCGGGGTGCAAGCCTCCGGCTAGCACGCTAGCTAAACTAGCCTAGCCCACCTAGCCAGCAGGACCGCTTCTGATAAGCGAGCTAACTCTGCGGTTTTAATTGGGGGGTTTTCCGCAACGATGGTTTAAAATTGTCAACTATCAATACTCCGTGCACGTACCGTCTTTCACTCTTTGTGTCAATTCATTTATTTACACCTAAAGCAATCGGACACGTTTGAGTGTAAGCGAATGCTACAAGACAGTGGAGAGCATTAGCAACATCCTTAGCTAACCAGCTAATGCTAACCGCAACGGGCCTGCTGTTTATTATTGCCACACATCAGAGTTAAATTCGCAAATTCACCCGTTTTCTCACAATAAACTCGTTCGCTTGTGGGTCCGGGCGGCAAACGGGCTCCTCTCTCGACTGGAACGACCGACGGGGCTTTTTGCAACGAGCCAACAAAGCCGACACGGCTAACGTGAGGGGGGCTAGCGGGCGCTAATTGCCCGGTCGGTGTTGTGTGAGCTAAAACATTAAGCAAACACTCGGGAGGCTAAACAACATGGCCCCCCTTCAAGTCCCAAACAGAGGGGCCTTAACCGCTAAACAAAAGGGGAAACGCTCACAGCACCGCAGTCGCCTGTGGATCACTCGGTCTTCTCCAAACTAAACCCGTTTGCTCCCGGCGTGGAGGAATAAAGGGGAGATACTCACGCGTTGTCGTGTCGAGAGACGGTCTCTGCTCGTGGCACGCCGTCAAGCCGAGGCTATATTGTTTTGTTTCCTGGGAGAAGGCGTTGATTTAGCAACGGCTGCTAGTCAGAGCTAAGAGTTTGCCTACGCTAGTGCCCCCTCCCTGTAAATAGCGTGAACTGCGTAGACGTGCGTAAATGAACCTCCTCTCTAGTAAGGGCAAGCGCAAATCGTGGCAGCGGTAGCTCGTAGAGGCACTTCCGGTGTTAACAGAAACTGCCACTGGTGTGAAAGGCAGCTGCCTTAAAATGTCACAATATTTACACACAGCTACCTTTGATGCCACACTGTTCAAAGACAGCTACCTTTGATGCCACACTGATTAAAGACAGCTACCTTTGATGCCACACTGTTCAAAGACAGCTACCTTTGTTTCCACACTGTTTGGAGGCAGCTGTCACAGTTGCCACTAGTGTTTGGGGGCAGTTGTCACTGCCACCACAATGTCTGAGAGCAACAGAAGCTGTTTGTGATTTATTCAATGAGATATATACTGGTTTATGGAAGTTTATTAGATAGTTTGTTAGCTCTCGGGGTGTTGGACAAATCAGATTTGCATATCTGCAGAAAAAGACCAGATATTGACTCAGATATAGATATGCCCATTAGGCTACATAAATATACATATGGAAATACAGGAATGTACAGATGGTAATGCAGTGAAGTGTCCACTTGTCACATTTGCACATTGTTACAGTGCAAAGTAATAATGATGTCCTCAAAAGTTTTTTGACAGCAGAACATGTAATATAGCCTCCGCATATCCAACAGTAATATAACTTAATTTTTAAATGCAGTTCAAAATACACAATAACTAAGATATATGAGGACACAATACTTAAGAGAAAATTTATTTTTTCTTTGCTGCTGTTAGGAGTCTGACGTGTGGCACAGGCACATCTTGTAAATGATCAGTAGACAAAAATAAAATAATTAACATGGCATGGACCCATGAAATGCTTAATAAATCTTATCAAAGTTTAACTAAACCCCTTAAACATTTTTTTTTCAGATGAAAACCAATATATCTGGATATTTAGTAGAGGAAATATTTATTTGGTAATTCATACGTATTAAAATACAGTATCATACAAGCACAGAAAGTAGAAAAGAATACAACTGATTGAAGGGATGACACCAAAGCTGTACGCAGCGTCTCAACCATCCATGCCCCGGAACAATAACAAGAAAGTAAACGTTCACAAACTAGTCCAAATCTCCCAGAATAAGTCACAAACAGCGGTAGTTGCTCTCAGACAGTGTGGCAACAGAGGCAGATGCCTCCAAACAAAGGTGGGAGCTGCCGCAGCAGGTGGGTACCACCCTGATGCAGTCTGGCAGCAGTGTGATTACAAAACACAGGCAAAGCATTGACAGCATTTAAGCAGAATCGGTACAAATATGACAAAGGAATCAGATATAAACGAGCATCAAAGTGGATAAATACAGATACATTATTCTTGGTGCTCAGAACAGTAACACGCTGATAAACCTATATAATATATAAATCTCAGGGGATAAGTCACAAACAGCGGTAGTTGCCCTCAAACCGGGTGGCAGCAGTGGCAGCTGCCTTTAAAAACCAGTGGCAGTTTCTGTTGCCACAGGAAGTGCCTCTACGAGCTGCCGCTGCCACGAATTGCTGTTTCTCCTCCCCCGACGTCCTTTTTTTCTTTTGTAGAAGACATGTGAGGCTAACGCACTTTTTAAATTAAATGTACATTTAATCTGTTTGTTAACCTATAATTCAGAAAGAATACAAATCAGCACCGGATCAGAAATGTCTGATGCTCACTCACATTGCTGCCGCGTGGCATTTGAATGGATGTGTATTGGACACCGGCTAATTTAATTACAGGGGCAATGTTGACTTGGAGACAAAAGTGTTAAAAGTCGATGCATTATTTCCGATCAGGGGCGTCTTTTAATATATTCAATGATATAATAAAAGCCGCTTCAGTTAGAATGAACCCCCCTCCCCCCCACAAAAAAAGTTATTCGTCAAGATAACAGATTTGGGTGATTTGGGCTGATCCTGGGTCGGGTGGGTCCTCGTGGTCCGCGACCCTCCTCTACACAAGGAAAAAGCGATGAGATCCAATCACCTCCTCCATTACGCGCAGTGAGCTCACCTCCCCATTTCCGATTGGGTTGCTATATTTAGGAAAACTAGCCTGCGCTTTATAAGGAGCAGCGGCGGCTGGGAAAAGGCTGCGAGTTCAGGAAAGACAAGTCGGTGCAGTCACATGTAGAGAATCACAAGTGGAGGGAGTGGATGCGAAGAGTGTGGATGGTACGGTTGAGCCAGAGCTAGGAAAACAATGGCAGGGATGGCAGACATACGCAAAAAACTAGTCGTGGTGGGGGACGGCGCATGCGGGAAGACGTGTCTCCTGATCGTGTTCAGCAAGGACGAGTTCCCAGAGGTGTACGTCCCTACGGTGTTTGAGACATATGTGGCGGACATAGAAGTGGACAACAAGCAGGTCCAGCTGGCTCTGTGGGACACCGCCGGACAGGAGGACTACGACCGCCTGCGCCCCCTCTCCTACCCGGACACAGATGTCATCCTCATGTGCTTCTCCGTGGACAGCCCGGACTCGCTGGAAAACATCCCCGAAAAGTGGGTCCCCGAAGTCAAACACTTTTGTCCGAATGTGCCTATTATCCTAGTGGCCAACAAGAAGGACCTGCGCAACGACGAGAACGTAAAGAACGAGCTGTCCCGGTTGAAGCTGGAGCCCGTGAAAGCGGAGGATGGCCGCGCCATGGCCATGCGCATTGGCGCATATGACTATATGGAGAGCTCGGCCAAAACCAAGGAGGGGATCTGGGAAGTGTTCGAGAGCGCCACACGGGCGGCCTTAAAGAAACGAACCACACAGCAGGGTGGATGTCTCAAATGCTGCGTGTTGATGTGAACCCACTTCCTCTGTCTGGAGAACCATGAGTGCGCAGAAGGACGTTGGCACCTCTGGGGTGTGTGTCTGAACACGGACGGGCAGTGACCACGGTGTGGATACTCCCATGTTGGCAGGCGACCTTGGCTGAATGACTTGCAAACAAGTTGTTTTTGAACACACTCGATGATCATCTGTGATCAGTGTGTGTCCGTGTGTTTGTGTGTGTGTGAGAAAAGCACTGGTCACAGTATGTTCTTTGTGGGTCACATGATCCCAGTCTGACTTGTGGAGGGGTAAAAAAAGGACAAACTCCTCCACCCTGTGTCTGCTGTGTGGACAGGGCCTGCTTCCAGCCAAGATTTTGATTTCACACTTTCTTTGTGCTTCAAACTGTTTTTTATAGGCCACTGCCTCACTGCCACGGTTTTACTTTGTAATAAGCAAAGCAGAAAGAAATTGCACTCGTTATTTATGTCCACGTGTATTGTAAAAAAAATAAATATATATACTGTATTCAATTTGGGAGATTGCACAGCACCTGTAAACTTAAGCAATTTACAGAGAGTTTTATAAAGCCTACACGTCGGTGTACGGAGACCCACAGTGTTCTGTATAGCTTCTTTGTGTTTTATGCCATTAGTTTACGGTCCATGACATCAGCTGTCTCAGGTCTGTCAGTTGGATCGACATCCAAACAATGCATGTTTTTGAATCCACAGTATTATTAAGTTTAATAGTTGTTTTGCAACAGGGCACATTTCACCACTGATGAAGTAAACTACACATCGACCAGTCTCGAAAAGGGCTTCACATATTGTCCAGTGTGTTTTTGTTAAAGTAAAGTGGGCAAGCAAACAGTTAACCATGTGTTTCTCCTTATGAAGCATTCTTCCACCCTCAACTTTATGCTTGGCCGGGACAACACTGACTTGTTTGGGCGGGACATTGATGAAATAGATGCTTTTTTTGAACATGGATTATTACAACTATGTAAGATAAAGCTACAGCAAGAAGGAGAATGTTTTTTTCTTGCAGCTCAACTGAACCAAATTATTAAGTATCTCAGTACATATGTGAACTCTTGGAATCCAGAATCCAAGTCTCTAACACTCTGACATTTTCTACATCGATATGAGTGATATTTCCAACACAAGGTTGAGCATGTGAGATGGTTTAACATGTGAGTGCTTTGCCCAGAGTAACATGTTTTCTTAGTAAATGTTATGAAAAGGAGAGTGGGCTACATGTGAGCTCCAAGAGCCAGTAGCACACTCCCATATGGGATTAAACCATTGGGTGGCAATAAAACATTTCAAATGGAAATTAATCATATGTTATGTTATGATAACCACAGTCTTATATATATAATGACACAAACTTAAAAAAAAAAAGGGTATCCCTTTGACTGAAACACAGACTGAAACTAAATGTAAAGTAGTAAAACTAACTGTTGAAGCTGTAGAAAGTTTGTTTACAGCTGTAAAACTGAAATATGTCTTGCTGAGACGCACACACACAAGATTCCACCTTAATGTCGACCTGTACGACTGTGAATGTACCTCAGATGTGTGTGTGTTCAGGAACTTTGATGGAGCTTTGAAGTCGGCAACAGAAATCAACTGTGTGCGTCAGCTAAGTTCTTGCGAAATAAATTCTGTTCGCGTTCGATCTGTGTCTTCATAAAGCGTTGTGTAACTGTCCTCTTACACTATGGTGGGAGTGCCTGGCCAAATGACAGCTATGAACATCAATTACAGAGACTGTTGCCACACTGACAATGCAGGGCAGAACCCCGGTGGATGTACAACGTGAGCTCTTCTTTTAATGCTAACCGAAGACAAAAAGCTCAGTTTCACTCTAATGTGTCATTTTCTGTGGTCCAATAATAGCAAGGATAAATCAGAGCGTAAAAGAGAGAATCTTTAACAAATCCAACCAGAGTTACGATGGTGTAAAAGTCACATTCCTCGCTGCCTTCTGTTGCTGGGTTTTTTGCTGACTTACAGAGCAGGAATGCATTGTGCTGGATTGGTTAATTTTTCCCACACTGGCCCCCCTCATGTGCCTCTGATTTCCAATGTTGTTGGGTTATTATTCACTGACGGCCAGACACGGCAGTTTTCATCTTCTCCAACAATGGAATCATGCAGAAGGAAAATAAAGAATCGTTTTTGAGGACTGAACCGATTCATGACTAACTCGGTGTAATAATCTTAAAGGTTTGAACGGTGGATGTCAAACAATGGAAATCTTTGTAAGGAAAAACAATGCAGAATGTAAGGGAACAAGCAGTACTTTTTCTTGGAAACTCAATAAAAAAAATCAACGTGTCACCAGCTCAAATGTTCAATTCTTTTGGCTCATTTTCTCTCACTAAAGACCAGTTGATATTGTGCTGTTGTGCAGCTACAATTACCTTAAACATGCTTGAAAGAAAAATATGTTTTGGTTGGTGTTTTTTGTTGATGCCATCACATACCCTTTCATTTTTGATTTTCTTTCACTGCTTTTGTCAGGACACAAAACTAAGTAGTGGAAATTAAGTGCATTTACTTAAACATACTTTTAAGGAACTTATGCTTGAGTTTTTTCAATTTATGAATGAATTTATTCTTAATATATACATATATATATATATATATCCTTTTTACACTTTCTACACTTCCCTGGTAGCTACACGTAGTACATATGTATTTTTTCAACATGTACTGAGTACTAATTCTTTTTTTGCTTATTTTACTCAAGGAAAATATCTGAATACTTGTTTCCCCTCTGCATCATATTGCAGAGCTGGAAAATGTCTGGGCTTGGCTTGTTTTTTTGTCAAACAGAGTCTTTATTCATTCTTCTCATTCCCATTGTTTTATGTTCAGAGAGCATGTGAGTCACAGAGGCTATTTGTGTCTCTGCTAAATTTATACCTGCTAAGGATACAAATGATTTATGTATGAGGGACAAATTGTGACTGTGTTATTGTAATGAGTAACCATTTATTTGTGAGTTTTAGGAAAACCAAAGGAAACTGCTCCTTTATGCATGAAAACTCCTCTTGAAGGAAATCATTAAAAATCACATCACCCTTGCACACTCTTCCAAAAAGATAGGATCTGAGACATTCAGGTTAAATTCTATGTAAGAAGACTTTATTGAGGCCCACATAAGGGTTTTTTAAATAGTACAAGACACAAAGAAAACAGTAGGATAACAACAAATGGTAAACTACTGTGAAACGGAAAACAAACAAAATTAAGAATTTGAAACAAAAGTAGAGAGACACTTATCTTGGGTACAGACCATACGTGTTAGCATGTAGTTATGTTTATTTTTGGTACAACAGAGTTACTGTTGTCGTGATGGTTACACAACAGATATAATCAATACAAATACTGCATTAAACGTTCTTTGCCGCAGCCAGTTAGTTGGATTTGGCGACAAATGGTAAAGGAATGTCAATATCCATCTGTCTGTCGCTTACTCTCACATATGGTTCAACACTTTTGCTTTTCTCCTTCATTACGTCAACAACATTGTTGTGGAAAGCATTCATGTGTTTTACCACTGAGTCAATCCAGGACTGGAGGTCAACTTCAAGCTGTTCAGTAGACATGTCAGACACAATATTTTGGATTTTAGCTCTCACAGTTTTCAGATATTCCAGAACAATTCTGGTGTACTCTTCAATCTGTTTGGCAACATCGGCTATGACAGGGGAGTTGATGGCATCGTTGTACACATCAGCAACAAAGGCAGAGATCTTTTCTACATTCTGAGATTTCACGGTGTGGAGAAACCTCTCACTTTGTTCAGTGGTAAATTGCAAGAATGCTGAAAATTTCTCTTGGATGTCTTCCACTTGGATATTTCCTAGTTTCCTCACAGTGACAATAACTCTATCCTGGGTTGTTCTCATAGCTACAGACAAATCATCAAGAATTTCTCCTCCACTCACAATGTGGTTAGAGCCAGGGAGGGGGAATTCAATGGCTCTGATAAAATCAAGGACGGATCCAAAGATGGAGGAAAAATACTGTGGAATCTTTTGAACAGCTTCCTCAGATACATCGGCAACAAAACCACTAAGTTTCTGGTAGATCTCAAGCCCAGACATTCTCTGCTCAAAGCCATAGATCTGGAACTTGGTCTCTCTCAGGACTTTAACAATAGCATCAAGAATAGCTTCAACCCTCTGTTGGTTATTTCTGAGGATCATAATAGTCATATCTGTGACATCTGTCATAACAGCAGAAGGATTTACTGTTGCGAGGTCATCAACAGCCCTCTTGAACACCACTCTGCCCCTCTTGCTAGCCCGTTCAATGGATTCCACAAGCCTTCCAGCTTTTCTGTTGATTTCTTTATATGTGTAATAAGCAGGACCTGACACCAGCTCCACCCCTCTGGGTACCTGGTTCTTCACTTCCAACATCATATCGTATGGCATCTCCATATTCCAAGTTGTCTGAATGTTCAGTTTCTCAGAGTTCATCACAGACATCTTCAGACTCAGGATATCAATGTCTGTTGTTGGCTCAGACTGTGGGAAAAACATGAGACAAAAAAAAATATTATTACAAAAACAAATACACACTTTTTTCATTTAAATCACAATAATATGTAATTAATAAGCATTAAGTAGTCAAAAGTTCTCTTACCGGGTAGCGACCATAGAGTCTTGCTTTGACTTGTGCTGGGGATTTAGTCTGCATCTGAACTGCAATGAGTCCCGCAGATGGAGTGGACATAGAAACAACCAGGCCTTCCTCTGGATTTCCTGTAATCTCTTGGTGGATTTCCATCGTTCTGTCGGGTAGATTGACCTTTGCCGAATTGGTGATGGAGGTATAGACATTTGCATAACTTAAGATGATGGCACTGTCATGGGTTCCCTCTACCATTGGATGTTTCACAGAGAGGACAGAGGCTATTTTGAATTCACCAGCTGTGATTACGTCGACGTTGCCCTGGATCTTTCCAGTCAGAAGCTCAAATTCAGAGGCTGAAGAGGCATCAAGTTTGATGATGATGTTGTCCTTGTTGAGGATGCTGGCATCAGTTTTGAGTGTGATCATTGCTGTTTTCATTGAACCCTCATAGGTCAGATCACCCAGTACTGGGATCTTGATGCTCTGAATTTTGGGCAGAGTGATTTTGGGAAGAGTCAGCTTGCTCAGGGCAGATGGAACATGCAGAGCAGGCATTGTGATGAGAGTGAGGTCAGGCAGGGGAATGGTAAATGTAGACACCTCGATATTCATCACTGGAACTTTGTAGGCAGGCACTGTAATGGTTTTGGGAAACTCAATGCTATAGTTTTCATACTCTGCCTTTGCCTTGTTGTAAGATGTAGCGAGCATGGCAGCAACCTTGTCCTTGCCGATGAGTGCTTTCTTGTGCAGAGTCTTGACGTTGGTATTAATGACATTGATGAGTGGATCTACATTAATGTCAATGGTAATCACCTCAGGGTTTTTCTTGTAGGTCAGCTTGGAGTTCATGTCCAATGTCTGCTGAGTTGTGAGTAGGAGGTCGCTCAGGAAAGTATCTTGCCACAGTGAGAAGTCCTCCAGTCTTGGTGTCCCAATACCAACGAATGGCACTGTCATTTCAGGAATTGTGATTGTTTGTTTCAATGCATCAAGATTAGCTTCTCCATTAATCTGGGAAATTATGATTATTTCTTTCTCTTCATTATCTATGGTGAAGGAATGGGAGTATTTGTACTGGTTGAATCTAGCCAGGCCTGTCCAGCTAGCTTGCTGAACTCCAGAGTTAAGGGTAAGAGCGATGTCATTCTGGAGATCCACCTTTCCAGACAGCAGGAATGGAAGGGCAAGCTTGGCGTTTCCCCTGTTCTTGGTGTCAAACATAAGCTCATTAGGTGTGATCGAAGCCACGGCAGTGCTTGAGAGTGGTCCCTCAACTCCTCCGGTCAGCTCTGCACTGTGAGAGGCAGTGAAATCAATTTTCATGTCTTCAACCTTAGCCTGGAACTTGACATCTGCAACACTTCCCTTCATGAAAGGTGTATCTGTCTCAACCTTGCCACTGATAATCAGGTGTCGGAAGATGCACATATCAGCAACCACATTTTGATTCATCTTGTATTGGCCGCATCCTGTTTCTCCGGTGAAAGTTACCTTGGCTGTGTGGAGATCCATGACCACTTCCATGTCACTCTTGTGGGATCCCTCATTTGAGATGTCCTGAACTGCATATTTTTCATGAACAAGATTGTTGAAGGTCAGATGCGCAGTGCCATCCTCAAGCTGGAAAACGGTCTTTTGACTCATCTGTGCTTCAGTGAAGATGTTAAGGAGTGGCATGTTGAGGTTTTGTTTGTAGGCAGTCTCTGCAGTGACGGAAACTCCATTTTCCATGGCCAAAAATGCTTTGTTGACAAGCTCTGCAGCATAAAGCTCAGTTGTGACCTTTGCAGTAGTATCAGCAGAAGCCTGAGCTGACAGGCCATAGAGAGTCATCGTTCCCTTGTGGTCAAGTGTGAAACATGACTGGTCAACATTGATGTTCTCGGAAACGGACAGACGACTCATCTTGGGCACGGCAACGTGTGCACTGGCAGCTGTGGTGAAGTCAAGGATTTTCAAAGTAGATGTAGCCTGTGAGTTAAGGTTAATTTTGAACTCTGGTGTGACTGATGCAGTTGTGGTATTCTCCAGATCAGCAGTGGTCCTGATATTGTAATGAGGAGATGTAACCTTGAACTCTCCGTAGAGCTTTCCAAAACAGGGAATTTTGGTCATATCTGTCACCTTCTCTTTCAGCTCCATAGTGAATGTGTCATAATCAAAAGATCTGATATTCTGGACCATTTTCATGAAATAATCACTCACGTCTTCAATCAGTTGTTTAAAGTCGAAGGAATACATTTCATTCACAAGCTGCTGAACAGGTGCCAGAGCTTTTTTGAGCAAAGGCTGGAAGTCAATTGATCTGAGAGCAGCAAATGCAGACTGAATCTTCTCCCTCACCTGATACTGCTTCATAGTTTTAACAACCTCATCCATGATGGCCTCAATCATCTTCTCAACCTCGTATTTGGAGAGGATTTCTTCAAGTTTGGCATAAACAACATTGAACTTGTTTGCAATGTTATGTTTCTTGATGAAAGCCATGCAAGTCTCCTTGATGGAGTTCAGCACATTCATGACTTTGTCAGTTGGGAACTTGGTTGTCAGGTTGGTGAATACATTTTCCATTGAGTTAATAAACTTTCTCAGGTCCTTGACAAAGAGTTTGTAGTCAAAGTTGTTGATGACCTCCTTAAGTTCCGCCACTTTGTTCTGAAACTTGACACTGATTTCCAACTTGTTGTTGATTTCTTTCAGCATCTCAATGCTGTTGTCCATCATCCTCATCATCGTGATCTTTACGTTTTCAATGACTGCAGGCAGGTGCTCAATGAATGGGATCTGGACAAAGTGGCTGTCGCTGTTCTTGTCATATTTCACAAATCCAGAGATGGAATAATCTTCACTGGCCTCAGTAAAGACGGAGGTTGACATTACTCCTGCCATCTCAATACCCATTTTCTCTGCATTATTATAAGCGCTAATTTCTTCATCAAAAGTGTGCTCGTTTACTTTGGATTTCATCTTCAGTGTGACACTTTGCTCTTGCAAGCTAAGCATGCTGTTGAACTTGTTCTCCATGTGGGTGTTGATAGGTGGTGTGCCTTCCAGTACATGGGTGGTTGAAGCTCTGTGCTCAAATGAATGTGTGAACAGAAGAGGTTCTGCTTTCAGGAGGAATTTGCTGTACAGCTCGCCGCTCTGTGGCTGGCCATACAGATACATTGCACCATCTGAGTTGAGAAGGGCATCGATGGTCAGAGTGAAGGGTGCTGCAACAGTTTTGACTGTGCTGTCAAGACGAAGAGATGGTGAGTTGAAGTTAGTGACATCGTTGAACTTCATGGTCAGACCAGCAATCTCCATATCAGTGGTATGTGTCATGTGAGATCCCAGGAGTTTTCCATTTGTATTGCACATTGCAGACAGGACCATGTCAATAAACTTGATTTCATACGTGTGCTTGAGCTCTTCCTTTGAGAAAACTCCCATCGTTGTTCCAGTTAGCTCCATGTTGAAGGGCTGTGCCTTGAATTGGGCGTCATTCACAAAGTTAATCTCCATGATCTTCAGGTCATTCTTTACAGTAACTGAAGCAGTGTAAGGCTCCATGTTGACTATGATGTTGTGCATGTAGGAGTTCCTCTCATCAAGGACGTTGTCAGTCTTGGAGTGAAGGCTAAAAGATTTCAGCGCCAGAGACAGTGTGTGGGTATTTTCAGTCCTCATTTCATTGAAAGATCCTACCAAGTTGTTGGAGACAACCAGGCCATCTTCATTCACTCTAAGGTTCACTCTGTTCCTGGTGTTGATGTCATAGAGGTTACCCGTAAGGATGCTGTTGAAATAGGCTTCTGTGCTTGCAAGCTTACCCTCAACATTGAGCTCGGCTTTATTGTCTTTAATGGCTCCCTTGGTGGTCAGGGACACGGTAGCACCAGAGGTATCAACTCCACCATGGAAAATATTCTCAAAGGTCATTGGGCTGTACTGGGCAGTTGTTGTACAACTGGTTGTCAGGCCATTCATGTTCAGGGTCAAGGTTGCCTTGTGAGAGGCAAGGCTTGAAAACATGTTCATGGAGGCATCTGTGTTTACCTCCAAACCTGAGGGGTTGATGGACCCAGTGATCAGGGAGTAGGCACGGTTCGCTGTATCATCAGCTTGGTTCTCGATCCGGAGACTGGCCTGTCCTGCGATGGAAGAGAACTCCATCTGGCTACGAACCATTCTGTCATCAGCCTTGGTCACAGAGTCAGACTGGATGGTAAGCTTGACATCCTTGTAGCTAAGGCTCATTTTGGTAGTGTGCTTGATTGGGTTGCTGTTCATGTTGGTGTTAGACTCAATCAGAAGTTCCTCATTTGCATATGATGCCTTGACCTTGTTCACAACCTTCAGGATTTCAGAGTTCACTCTCAGTGTACTCTCCAATCTTGCTTCTTTCTTCATTGGCTCAACAGAGAAGGTGTGCAGATAGGTGGTGGTAGCAGTCATGGGTCCAACGGTCACACTTCCATCTGTGTTAATGTCTCCAGAGAGAATGTTGTCGTCAACAGTGAACTGTGTGGTAACAGTCAGAGAAGTGTCTAGACCCAGAGGGGAGACAGCATAGATGTTGTATCGTCCTGTTGTTAGTACATTGTCTGTGACAGCAATGGTCTCCAGCAGATTAAAACCTGTGTCCACGATCATGTGTTTCAGGGAGCCATCAACGGTGAATTTCATAGTTTTCTCTTCCGTATCTGTGATTTTTGCAGCTCCTTTAAAACAGACAAATCAGTAGAAATATGAATTAGTATCAACTTTTATGTTATTTCAGGTGTGTTAAAAATAAATGTGTATTTTGTAAAGAATAAAGATCAAAATACCCTCAGTTGAGAAGGAGAGAAGTTTGACTGGACTTTCAGCCATGATGCTGAACTGGGCCATGTAGGTGGGAGACTCAACAGTTTTGTTTCCAGCAGAGACTGTGGCTTCCCAGTTGTAATAGTTACTGTGGAGTTTGGCAGACACTTCCACTATTCCCATCAGAGGCATGGTGAGATCATATTCAGAAGGAATGGTAAAGGTGGGGATTTGGATCTCCTGTGGGACAATATTCATGCCCACCTGAGGCAAAGAGATGTGAGGGGAGGTGAGCCTTGCAGGTATCCTTAGCTCCTCAGATGATTTGCCTCCAAGAGGCAGAGGGATAGTGACGGTCATACGGTCCTGGTTGAACTGGTATCTGAGTTTGCTGTCCCTGGTGGAAGGATGAAAACAGAATATTTGTTAAATTTAAAAGAGACATTTGATCTTATTTTAATAGTGTACTTATTTTATAATTAATCAGGAAAAAATGCAATTTTCTTATAATCAATATGTTTATCCTAATTCATATATTTGAATATGTGTTACACTTACAGGTTCATGAAGAGGTTTTCAGGCATGGCGGGCATTTCCACATCTGTGATTCTGTTCCTCAGAGCCTCAACATAGGGAACATCAGTTTGGATCTTGTCCATCCAGATGTTGCCGGCCTGATGAAGAAACACCACATTTATTATAATTTAGTCTGGGAAAAAGAAACTAGAAGCAAATAAAGATAATATAGAATAGATGACATTATTATATTCTGTTCACCTCAACTGCCTTGTTTACGATGTGACCCAGTCTCATATCAGTCTTGACAACCTGCTGCTCCATGACGTCCTCAGCAAACTGCCTGAGCCAGGCCTGGAGGGCCTCAGTGTAAGGCACCATGATCTTAGTATCAGCATTCACATTGGACAGCAGCTGGACCTCAGCATGGTCTTCACCTGAGATACAAAGAATTTAGGGTTAGACTTTTGTATTTTAGACAGTATTTGGACAAATACCTGAAATTATCAGTCCATTCTAGTATTTTGTAGAAAAACTTACCATAATTGAATACAACTGCCTGAATGGAGGAGGTCTCTGGAAGCTTGACATCACTCTTGATCTCTAAGGTGAGTCCGTCAGTGTTGCTCATTGTTGCAGTGATGGCAGCATCAGTCTTGAGTGAGGGGACTAACAGTTGAACCTGCAGCATGCCATCAGTCACGGCCTGAAGCCTGAATAAAAAAACAAACATGATCCAGTCAGTGCCTGTATTTAAATAAAGACTGTGGAATATTGAAGCAAGTATCAAGCTTGGGTTTACTCACTTGGCACGACCAATCAGAGAGAGCTGGGGCACGTTCTTGTTGGAGATCTCGAGGATCATGGATTTGCCTTTGGCACTGCTGTCGGCCATGCTAACCTTAACACCGGCTTCAACATCAAAGTCGGGTATCTGGACTTCAGTGGTGAAGACATTCCTGTTCCTGTTGTATTTCATGGTGGCTGTGGCCTCGGTAGGCTGATCACCTGAGGTGACAGAATAATATAAAGTTTAACTTGATTACTTATATATGCAGTCTGTAGATGGTTATGACTAATAGAAAAAACATAAGAGGTTTAAAGTTTTTTCTAAGTATGATGATCATACCTTCAGCTCTCAGGCTCATCTTCAAAGAATCAACCTTCTGGCGGCCATCTTTTCCTTCACTGAGGAGATTGTAGGCGATGGTGGCTGTGTACTCAGTGACCTCTTTAGTGGGCTTGATGTCCACATTAAACCTAGAATGAAAAGTCAAATCTCATTGATGAGTGTTCATTGAAAATCTTAATGAAGAAAAACATAAAAAAGCATTTCTTTCACAATATCAATATCATTTGAATACTTTAACTAAGCAGTATGAATACATACAAATCCAACTAATATATTTCTAATGTCTCCCCTTCTCCATAGATATAAAATAGATTACTTCTTAATGTAAAGCGGTGCTGTGTTGGCAAATCATACCTCTATTCAACCCATATATTTTTCAGCCCAACGTATCACACTGAAACGTTTCCCAGTACAAAGGCACCAATTGCTTCAGACTCACGAATAATAATCATGTGACATGCTGCAATCTGTGATAAGACTGTCAAAATAATCTATACGTTCTCCAAACTTACATAGTCTCTCCATTCAGGGGGAAGTAAGGGGCAGCGTCCCTGCCAGCGAGAGCACGAGCTGTTTCGGTGCAGTAGCTGAGCCCAGTGAAGAGAGGGCTGCAGTTTTCATCACTCAGGGTGTGTGGGATCATTTTAGCCTGGCCGGCACCCACAATCAGCACTTTATTGCTATTTAGAAGAAAGAACAGTAAAATTAGCATCTATCTTCTAATAACTTCGTTTATGTAATAATAGTACCACGTGTTGTAACACTTGCACTTGCTAACATTTATGCTAGTAGCTCTGAATGTGGCTGCAGAAAAACAAATTCTTCTAGGTTCTTAGCACATCTGCGTATATTCAACAGCAGGTACACAAAGCAGAACACAACCATATATATATATATACAAAAACACAACAAAAATAAATTTGATCTGTTAAATATTATATATGAATGTGTTTTATGTTATTTGTTACCGGAATCTGAAGAGCTTTGTGGGGCCCTGTGGGGCGGGGATGGAAAGCTTGACCTGGCCCTGCTCCATGCTGATCTTAGCATTGAGTGTGCTCTCATGGTACATGTTGGTTTGCATCTCAACAGCGGACACAACAAATTCAGGGACATGGACTCCCATCTGAGTCATGAACTCAACTCCAGCGGAGGGCATGAACAGCAGCTCCTTCTGTGAACAAAAGCAGAGTGTATGAAATTAAATTGGCTGTAGAGGCATGAAAAAATATCAAACAACACCATCATACAACCCTTACTACAACCGAAAAACTGAGCTAATTGTATTACCATTCATATTTAATTCTTGGTATTAATATCATTAAAGGAATAGTACCATGTTTGGAGCAAGGCGAAGGCCTCCCTTTGCACCAGGAGTGAAGGTGCCGGTCATCGCGAATGTCAGAGGCAAACCAGCTGCAGTTGACATCATGAATTTGTTGTCCATGAAGATGTAGTGGGCGAAGATCTCGTTGTCAGTTCTGGACATTATTTCAGACAAAGCCTGATGGAAATAATAAGTTATTTTAAATGATCTCTTGTTGATGGGCAGAAAAAGAGTTGTAGATTGTTGGATAGACGTCATTGTAAATGGATAACAGGAGTAAAGATCAGTACCTTGGTAGGAATGAGCCTGACGAGAATATCTGCATACATCTGTGCGTTTTCAGCAATAAACCTCAGGTCGCTGGCCTTGATGAAACCAAGCTCAGCTCCCATGATCCTCAGGTAGGCCATGGCCTCTGGAGACTCTTGACTCTGCAGATCTTTCACCAGCTTGTTGAAGTTGCGAACAATTTCTTTCCCAAGGTTTTCAGGGACCTAAGGAAAAAGTTCCATTGCATTAGTTGTGGTGGTACCAGTGGAAATGATGGAAAAACTTTGACTAAAGGGTGTTTAACAGAAATAATCCCACACAAGATTTACCATCTGTCCTTCTGCTTTGAGGGGAGCAACCCATTTCTCCAGAACTTCCTTGATGTTTGGTGACATCATGTCTTCGGCCCAGTACAGAGTCTTGGACAAAGTGTCAGGGAAGAAACCGTTCTTTCCAAAGAGAGCATCAATGGTCGGCTCGATGCCTTTTCCTTCCATGCCAATCTACAATGCAAAGTTAAGCAATTAAATAACTAGAATAAAAACAGTGGGTTTAATGAGTTAAACCCTAAATTTAAGCCAAATAATACTATTTCTATTTCCTACCAAGAATCCATTACAGCAAATAATGATAATATGAAGAAAAACACAATTGTTGTTTTTTTACTGTTATTATATAGCATTTTTCTCGAATGGTGTTTCTAGTAACTGTAGAACTACAATGTGAGACAGCAACAAATGACTGATAATTGAATATTTTACCTCCCAAATGTCCAGGTTGAAACCAAAAGCGTTCAGAGTAGTCTCCAGCAACATCTCTCTGGGCAACTGGTTACTGGGATCGAAGATAATGTTGCCCTGAATGGCGGCCTGCATGACGTCATCTTGGGCCACATCCAGCTTGTAGTTGCGAGACTTTGTGGTGTAATCGTTGTGTGTATCAACATCAGTTTCCGCCAGGGCATCCACGATGATCTTACCGAGCCTGAGGTTAAAAAAGAGAAGGTAAAACAATCAGCTGAATATAAATACTTGGGTTTGTTAAATCAGGAGAGTATTTACACAAAATAAGTCCTGTCAGTTTAAAGGTTCTCCATTCTTACTTCTGGGTCTCTGAATCAGCGGAGGTAATGATGTTGTAGACGTGGGAGGTCACAAAGGACTTGACCTGCACGTTCTGCTCCTGATTGATCAGCTTCTTCAACATTTCAATGTCGCTGGGCTGGGGATCCCTCATCAGAACCAAGTATGCTGCCAGGCGCTTCTGCACAGCACCCTTGGGGTACTGGCACACCCTCTGGAGGTTAGAGCGGATCTGGATACAGAGACAAGAGTAACATGTTTGTCACCTCATTTCAGGAAACGTTATACTTTTTTAAAAAATGGAATCTGAGATATTCTCCCGATAGGGGTCGTTATATTATCTACCTCATCTGTCACAGACATGCGTCTGAAAGCCTGGATGGCGGCCAGCTGCACAGACAGTGTGGTCGCAGGCTGTCTCATGCACTTGAGCAGGGTGTTCTTGATTGTGGCATCAGCTTCCTCCAATGCTGCTCCCATGTTACCAACAACCTGAATGGAAGAGTGCGCACATTTAGAAAAACCCATGGAATTGGAAATCACCAATAAAAATGATGTATTTTGAGAGATCACAACAAGTTTCTTACCCTCAAGGTCAGGAAGGTCAGTTCTTTCTCTCCACTGCAGTCGGGGCCCAGAAGAGAAGCCAGAAACTCAGACACGGCGATGATCTCGGGGGTGACTCCCTCTCTCTGGTGCAGTCTAGGGACAAAGTTACACATCAGATACAGTGAGTCGCTGTATTCAATGACTTTCTTCAGATGAAAAAAAACATTTAAAAGATGATATGTGGGTTTACTTACTTCCTGGCGACATTGCTCAGAGCATACATGATGGGTTTGCTATTCTTGTACTGAGCCATTGCCAGCATGTCCTTCACCATGAGGCGGGAGGGATTAGCCAGCAGCCCCAGGGCGTAGACAGAAGCGTCAACCTCGAGAGCACCTTCGTCAAAGGTCCTGAGACCCTTCAGAATGGCACTGGTGCACTCTGGGGTACCACACTGGACCAGAGCTTGGAATGTCAGAGGCATGGACATGTCCATCATCTCAACGGCAGCAGGTGCCAGGACGTCAGCATTCAGGCCTCGGAACTGAGACACCAGTTTGCGGAAGAGGCCGGCGCGCTCCTCGCCCTGATCGGTCTGGGAGAGGGTGCTCAGCTGCTGCAGTGTGGCGAAGGCAGCCTCTTTGGTCTGGATGGGGCACTTTTCATCAGAAACATCCATGGGCAATGACTTGAAGCTGCCCTGGTCTGTAGAGAATTACAGTGTAAACAGTGAGAAAATAATATAGAACATGGACACATCTGACACATTGTGATATTTTAGAACATGTTATAAAAACTAAACCACTCACTGGCATCAAAGATTCTGTCGTTGATCTTGGCTGTTTCCCTCAGAGTCAAGGTCTGCTTCACCAAAGCAGAAATTCCATATTCATTTCTGTTTATAGGAGACAGAATAAACCCAGAATTACAAACTGCAAAAATAATCTTATTGCACATAATCCGATCTACATTTGTAGAAACTGTTTGGACAAAAAATACTTACATTTATTTTTAAATTTAAAGTAAAAAAAAACCCAGATCAAATATACAACATGTAGTTATTGCCCTCTGCCCAATCTAGAAATGGGTCAGTATCAAAATTTAAATTTGATACCCCTCTATTATTTTGCAGGTTCTTCATGCTGTTTGAACTTACTGGCTGGACATCGGCAGGAAGAGATGCTTCTCTGTGCAGGTACCACTGGTCATGTGCTTCTTCTGGTTGTCAAACTTGTAGTTGCAGGTCTGGGTGCTGGAAATCAACTTGGACATAGGGTAGTTCTGATGGGAGAGAGACAGCAAGACAACAGCCATGTTTTGTTAAAGAGAAGGAGAAAGCGTCATCATTTTAGAGGTTTGATTAAAAAACTGTGATGTCTAAATGTGTATGTATGAGGTGCCTGTGATTGTTTATTGTCTGGTTTATTTGTTAGCAGGATTATGTAAAAACTACAACACTAATTTCCACCAAACTTAGTGGAGGGATGGGGACTGAGTGAGATGTGTGGATGTTGATGAAGGGATGAATCCAGGATTTCATTTATTTCTTACTCGACATTCTAGTTGAATATATATATATATATATCTTCGACATTCTTTTATTTATTTTCTGTTTCTCCAATAGTTAGTGAATATATATATATATATATATATAGCTCCTTCTACTGATCCTTCAACTCTTAAGAACTTTAACAGTTTGTGATGATGGCGGCGTTCGGTCGTTACCAGGCCAGAGATGAGGGCCAGGGGACTCGTGTCCTGCCTGCGAGCGACGAACTCGTCACACTGGGAAAGATCCCGGGTGACGGTCACATCAGTGGCGATGTCCTCCCTTGAGTTGACGGTGAAGTCGGTGGAGCAGACTCCGTGCACGGTGGGCTGAAAATGAGGAGAGGTTGTTATTAATACTGAAAAAAACACCGTCGCGGCAGCCTGAGTGGTAAACACGGCTCTTGTCCTGTTTTGCCCTGACTCAGATTATCAATCGATCTGGACGATTACCCCCCATGGTGAGAGCAGGTGATGCCATTAACAAGATAAAGTTATCTAGGACTTTGACCTGCTCTGAGGATTGTCTATGTGAGAACATGATGTTACAGGAGGGTATTTATCACCGGTGACTGGGGCAGCTTATCTATTCATTGTGCAACTTGTTTATCTATGCATGACTCTTCTACACTAACAGATTCCTCAGGGATTCGGGCCTGAACCCATTGGTAACCATGACAAACACCAAAATAGGGCAACAGAACAGACAGACAGGGTGACGTTACCATTTCCTTGTTCTTCTCCTCCTCCATCACGGGCACGAGCAGAGCAGAGACGATTCCCCTCTTGATGTTCAGGATGTTGACAGGCTCGTTGTCCTCAGGGTAGAGTTCAACATCAGTCAGGCCTTCGACTCTGAGCTTCAAGGAGTTCCTGTCGACGTGGAAAGACCATTTATGACCTGCCCTTTCGCTCTTTACATCCTTAATAATTGTTCTTACTTTTTGGACAAATAACACAGAGGATGAATAAATCTTTCTTACAAGGCCATGGCAGCCTTGAAGGCCTCATTTCCAGCAGCGGGTGTGTAGACTGTGTTTCCCTGCTCGTCCACATGAGAGATCTCGCTCAGAGAGCACTCTGTGGTGCGCAGGATGAAGCTACAGGTCTGGGGCACGTCAATCTCAACCTTTACGGCAAATTAAAACATTTTTTTTTTTGTTAGTACAAGTGTTTTGCTATCAAAGACAAATATAAAGTTTCTTTTGCAGTGTTGATCAGGGCAGGGAGACGTACTGTGCAGGAGACTTTGGAGCCGCTCTTATTGTCAGTAGCTCCGTTCACGCCGTTAATGGTCTCAGCTTCATAGTCGTACTTAAACGACCGGAAGTTCTTGAATCTTTTGGCCACTAAAAAGTGAATTTGAAAAACGAGTCAGACAACTGTAATAGAAATGTTTTCTGGATATAGTTTCACACTAATATAAAAAACACTTTATAGAACTTTTAATATTTTAAATGAAATGTAAAAGCAGCAGATTTCATGAGTTAAGTAATTTGACATAAAACAATCAACTCACATTGACACACTGGAGATTGTTCCGTCACATCTTGCTCTGTAAAAGAAGGAGAACATACGTGCTTGACATAATGATAGAAAAATAGAGTAAAATAGATAAATAATGATCCTCTACTTGAATAGTAAATAGTATGTTGAGATCCAAACATGCCGATTAACATTACAGAAAATCTTCATTTGTCACAAACAATAAATATCGACGTTTCCCCGTCAAAAACATTTGAAGTCTAAATATAAAACTAAGTCCTTGAATCCTACAAGCTTAAAAATACAAACACAGTACTTACGGGTTAGTGTGAATGTTCCCAGCAGAAGCAAAAGGCAGAGCTTGGTACCCTCCATGATGGGCATAGTAAAGCTCCCGATGCCTTAAGGAAGTGAGAGTCTTCCTCTTTCAGTGAAGACTAGTCCTTGAGCTCTTGGCTTTGGGCTTTTATAGTTCTCCAATCTTACAGTGTGTGATCAGCAGGACTTGGAAATGTGTCGTCCTGGTTCCAAAGTCTGAGCAGTCCTTGTGGCAGGCCAAAGGTAAAAACATTTCACAAACCAAGGGTGGGGGTGGTCTGTGCGATTAGGATCAATCACCTCCCCTGGCCTTGCTTTGTTTTTCAGAATCTGTCACAGAGTGATCCTGAAGTCTTTGTTAATGGAAACCTGAATCGTTTAAGTTGTATTATTTAAGAAAATCCTACGTATATATATATATCTAAAAACACATTTTGCAATCAGATCAATGCCATTCAACAGCTAATATATCCTCAATCACTAACTTTGGTTGCTTGTTGTGCTCAAAGGGGCTCGATACACTTTGTAGGTAATTTTGTTTTCCTTCTAAACATCTATTTTGTCATCGAGTCAAGTAATTGTTTTAATTTGACCAAGTTGGGATTTCACGTTGAAAGAACCGGCTTAACAAATCCAAAAGGAAAAAAAAATATCTTTGGTGTTTTATTTTAAGTTTTCAGCTTTAAAGTTACACTGTATTGTCTTTTTAAACATGTACAAGTACATGAAGTCCTCTCACAGACACTTAAGTCAACCTTTGACCCATGAACAATATGAATCATATCACCTGCTGCTTCAGTGTGTTATCACCGTCGTGCACGTACTGTATTTCTTTCAGACTGTTTTATCTGGATAATCACATCAGTAGTGGAAGTATATTATACATTATATGACATCTAACCACTTTGGCTTTGTGGAAAACCTTAAACATCATTGGTGTCTTCAGTTATATCTGAGCTTTTAATGCAATGACAAGTAAAACTGTCTCCTATGAGCAAAGGCCTCTTACAGCATATTGTACACATTAGAGACACTGCTGCAATGTAACTAAGTACATCCACTCAAATACTGTACTTAAACACAAATTCAAGTCATGTGTACTTGAGTATTTCCATTATGTGGCAACTAATATTTAATACCACTCCACTGTATATCAGAAGGAATATAATTGAGAAAAGACACAACATTTAATTTCTCACAACTTCTTACATTCTCCAAAGCAAACAATAACTGGATTGACCATCAGATTACTCCACATTGAAAATAATCTCGAAACTTGAAAGATAAAATTTGCTCCACTTCAACCACCTCCCATAGTAACACTGCTTGTACATTAATGCTGGAGTAATAATAATCTATGTCTATTTCCTAACATACAGTTATACACAGTATATAACTCACAGGAGGGGGGGGGGGGCAGTTCTCTGTATTGACTTATTTTTCTTTGATTAAAAAAGCGGCGCCTCAGCACTGGTATCTTAACACTCTTCAGTGACCTTTCACCTCCTCACAGACGTCTGTGAGGAGGATCAGGATTATAAAACAAGTGAACTCAAGATAAGTTAATCAGGCAGAGGTTTGACAGCTTGACTTTACATAAGAGTGTTTCTTGAGTGACAAAGGAATTCTGAGGTTTTTAATGACACTAAATGAGTAGTTCTGACAATCAGTGTCAATCAGTCCGGTTGGGATAAAAAGCAGAGACGAGTTGGATCTTCTTTAAAAACATGTTTTTTTGGACATTCTGTCATCTTGAAAAATCCATAAATAAGGTTACACAAAAAACCTGAGCATTGAGGTCAGCCAAGAAAATCAATGCACAGTCACATGAGGTGTCATTGTGTAGCTGATGTCCTCAAAACCCCCTGTAGATGTGAAGCCTCTGACTAATGAGCCTAAACCAGAAGATACAAAGGGTAAGAACTGACACACACATGATTGAATCAGAGAGCAGGAGACAGGAAACAGAAACATGAGACAAAAGGAAATGTAAATATCAAACATGTAGAATGTGTCTCGCTGCTCTTGAGGACATTTCTCAATTTCTAATTGAGTTCCTGCTTCATTTTGAACTTGTGTGAGGAGGAGGGAGTTAATCTCATGCAGTCATAGACCACATTGCATCTATTGCTTTGTTTGCCATCGGAACATGAATCTAAAATTTCATATACAGTCGTGGGCAAATTACATATTACACTGATTTGTAGAGTGAATGAACGAATACAACACAGCAACAAACAGACATTAAAATAAGTTTAAATGTTTATTTTTGTGTTGCTTTTTATTTCATGACCTTAAATGTTTTTTAAAGTTAATAAGTACTGACGTCAGGGAAGCCAAACATTTTCTGCCACACTCACACAAATTAAAGTAGCTATAATTTGATATTTTTGTAATGCCTGATTGCTGCAGAGGTTGAATTTCTTTCTTTTCACTTCAAAAATCAATAAATGTGTAATTTTATTTCACAACATTTGCACACAGAACAGTTTCCATTATTACAATGCGGTGAATCGTCACTTTTTAGTGGTAATCAGATTCAACAATTATCTACAGGACATTTTTCACCACAGATTTTATTCAACTTGACATTAATAACAGTAACGATCCTCCACAACAGGTCACTGGGACATATAAATTGAATGCAACCATTACTAATGTCATTCATTAGACCCGTGCTTTTACTAATATGACATGTTGCCATAGGTCTTTCATTAAAGGCCGTTACACAACCACATTAGAGCTGTAATCTAAGCAGTGTAGTGTCCTAGATGCCTTTAACTTTGCAGAGGTAGGTTATTGCAGGACGATTGTGAGGGACACTATTGTCACAGTGTTTTGACAAAGCAGTTCTCACCGTGAATTCATCATGGTGCTAAAAAAATCCTTACATGACTATTTAAAGAAATGTGTATTCGAGCCGTCGCACATTTCGAGAAAACTTGTTCTTGTCTTAGCATTGGAAAAAGAGAAAAACTTTTGTTCACACTGTGAAACCATTGGACACATGAAAGAGTTGCCATGTTATCAGTAAGTGAAGCACCCACATACTGTAGCTTGCTTTCATCATGCATGCTGGGAGTGATTGTTTTTATTGCCGGCCATTTAAAAAAAAGAGCTGGGTGACATAAGTAATATCACGTTTTTTTTTTCTGCGAATACTTTTGGGCATAAAACAGCTGGAAACTGTCTGAATAGAGTGTAATCAGGATCTTTAATCCATATTCTCTACTAATTGTATTAGTGCAGAGCGCAGCTGGCAGAAAACAATGCCCTACATCTCATGCAGCTGGTATCTACTGGTATCTTCAGGAACTGCTTGATAACATGTTCCAGGGCTGTTAAAGAAAAACAGGGATGGGTCAAAGGTTTCAGGCTCAATCCGGAGTTTCAGCTCAACACAAGTCTATGCAAGTCTTGTTTTCATTTTCATCTGGACCGTGTGGAAGGAATTAATAACTTGCTGCAATCTTCAGACAACAGATGCTCGTGGGACAATAGTTCAGCACAAACAACAAGAGCATCAGCTGAATGTACCAGAGATCCAGTTAGTTTAAACTATTAGTATCAAGCTCATTTTGAGTTTCTTGTTTAAATTACATTTTACCCATTAAATTAATCTGGAATACATTGTTTTTGTAAGTACCATAGACTCTGGAACAGTCCAGTTATATAGTATGCAGAGCTAAATCTATTAATACAAATTCCTGTCTATTTTTAGTTGAACATGTTCACTCTGGGGAAAATGAAATTTATCAGCAGCATAATAGTTTTCAAGGCAGATGTTCTTGTGACCCCCTCTGGTTGCTGGAGGACATTACACTTGTTTGTCCATGTGCTTCTTCATGTAGCTGATATCCACTGAGAGCAACTGTGCAAATGTAGATTCAGGCCAAGTGGTCATACATTTTCTCAAATGATCCCTTTGACCACAGTTTAAATTTATTTTTAATTGACATCAGTTAATGAGGAGTTACTTTGTTTTCTTGTATGTGCTCCCTAAATGAAAACCCAATAAAACATAAATAAGAAAAATAAGGAGTAACTGAATACAGCATGTACATTAATATCACCTCATGCAGTATATTCTGCTTAGCATTCTGAACTTAGAATTACAAGCATAGAAGCTGAAAAAAATAAAAGCTGAAACTCAAGACTGAGGTTTTATCGTATATATTTTAAAGTATAATTGAGTTTCATTACTTCTAAGATGCTGTGATGTGTGTACAATCTCTCTCCTTTACTCATAAATGAATCAATGATATATAAAATCTTGTCTGGGTTATAACATACAGTTATGCACCCACCCAATTTTATTTTTATTGTTCTGTTATTTTGTATGGTTTTCATTCTGACCTGGAAAAATTGTTTAACCTGCAGTAACTGTGCATTCAGAAATCTAGAAATTGGTTCCAGAGACACATACATTAGTGTCCTTGGGGGGAAATGAAAGACAGCTGTGCATGACTTTTGAGTTCATAGATTTTATTCAACACAATCATTTAAATAAACATAGAACAATTTGACATGCTAGACATAACAGGTTGTTATGTGCTGCTGTCACGTGTAATACCATTATTGTACGATCATTCTATTTTCAAACAAAACGGAACAAGACATTATTTCTAGAACTGTTTGCATTTACGTTTTAAATAAAGTTGAATACATTTTCACCACGTCCACCTGTACGTTTAGATAATCTGGAGTAGCATTTCAAACATTTAGCCAGAGTGGAATCAAAGATTAATCATAAGCCTTGAACCCTTAACTTTTACGTACATCTTGTACTGAGCGGGAGCATCCTGAAGATAATCAGTAACAGTGGATTTAAACTGATTCACTTCAGATATTAAAATATCCAGAAAGTAATCAACCATGCTTTTTATAGACTCGGTGTTCACAGCTGTGTTCGCGTACTGGGTGATAGTTTTCATTAATGTCACGTATTTCTCATAGAGAGCATTAATGTAGACAGCAATGGAATCAAGGCCGTCCGACGTTAGGCTGTTGTCAACAAAGTCCTGAGCTTTGACCACAACATCTTTTAGGGTGTCTCCCAGTTTTTCCAGGACAATGTCTACATTCTGTAGGTGCTTCAAAAGATCCAGAATAGGATTAGACATCGTCTTCATTCTGTCCCTCATCTGCTCAAGTATTTTGGCTCCAGCCATGACATCCCGAACGGGCATAGTGACCTGAATTTTACTGACCATGCCAATCATGACATCAGAAGCGTATTCTGCATTAACAGCAACACGGTGCATCGCCCTCTCTAGCATAGAAGTAATTTTGTCATTCAGGTTGTTGAGCACTTCAATGACAGTGGTTACCCTGTCCGACCCAGGCAGTTTGACTCGGGTCTCTCTCAAGAACCTGATGGTTGCGTCCAAGAACATCTGTATGGTCTTCTGGTACTGAGCAACAGTGTTCCTAAAGAGAATAGACACCTGGCTCATATGTGGGGTGTGGCTTGCAATGTTGTGGGCTTCCTCAGTGTAGTAAATAATATTATTCTTCAACTGAGCAGCATGACTGAACAGCTGGTATTTCTCAGCAAAGTTAGACAAACAAGAAGTGATGGCGGGAAGTTTTTCCTGCAGACCCCTCAGCATAATGTCTGGGGCATCCATGTTGAGGGACAGCTTAAGATTCATTTTTTCAGCATCCTTGATTGAAGCTCTGATGGTGAGAAGTTCAACGTCGTTCCCAGGATCAGACTGTTTAACACAAGAAAACAAAAACAGATGTAAAATCAACGTGTATTTGTCTCAATGCAAATAGATGAAAGCAATATCAGATCCTTACAGCATAGCGACCATAAAACCTGGCATTCATCTGGGACGGGACTCTGCCATGGAACATAAGACCCAAGAGGCCTGTAGATGGAATAGAAATTGTGGCACTGGTCCCATCTTTGAGAACAGCAAAGCGCAAGTTCACATCAGTGAAGGCAGCGCTGGTAATGTCCACATCCAGTATGAAATGGGAGTCACTGCAGAGACAAACAGGAATGTGTCACTTCTCTCTTTCATCATACTTGCCTTGGACATAATTTTTCTTTGAATATTTGTAAAAAAAATATGCATGAGCTAGAGGAAGTAGATAAATTACAATGGTAAAAAGAATGTATATACACAAAATGTTTGTTTAAACAATTACCTCAGTGTCTGGGAAAAACCATTTTGAAGGTTCACTGTCAGGTCGGTATGGATGAAAACACACTTTCCATTCAGAATTAGGCCAGCATTTTCAAAGGTTAAGGTAATGGAAGCTGTTGAAGAACAATTATTTAAGTTAAACCTTGTAACAATAATTTTTCGAATGATGCCTAAATGTAGTTTATTCAATGAAAAGGAACTTACAATCCAGGTCGTATTCCAAGAAGACAATCACAGAGGTGGCAGAGGACTTAAAGGTGATTTTGAAGACAGGAGCATTGCCCTCGACTTCTGCTGCCAGGTTTGTGCTGTACAAGGGGCTGATGAACTTGGTGTTGGTAGAGATCTTCTGCTTGTCAGCTGTTACTTCAGCAACAGTTTTCTCAAAGATGGTCAGCTCACCCAGACTGCTGGGCTGAGAGATATCGATCTCAATATCGGCAATCAAGGAAGACCCTGGCGCAAAGTCAATGGTTGCCTGGGCAACGTGCTTCCCATTGGTGTTGAAACTGAACAGGTTTGCCTCATTGTTGCTAGTATACTTCAGCACTGCATACACTCGGCTCAGGGAGGCTTCAACGGCAAGATTTTCATTTACATCCAGGCCAAAGAGTTTGTCGGTGCCATAGTTAAGTTTGGCATCAGCAATAATCTTGGAGGTGGAGCGAAGGCCATCACTATTCAGGTACAGATTGAACTCATTATCAAGGATTCCCACAAGTAGAATATCCTCAAGCACTGTTCCATCCATGTTTGCTCTGGTGGATGACTCCATGGAGATGTACTCAAAAGCTCCTTCCAGCTTCAGACTGTGGTCAACCTCTGCCTTTCCAACAGCCTTGATTGTGGGGATGTTGAAATCAGCCTTCACCCTCAAGGTGGAGACAGCATTTGCTTTGGTTTTGGTGTCTGCAACCAGATTTTGGTTTGCCTCCAGATGGAGAATGGGCAGGGAAATCTTTGCAATAGTAGCCACAGAGACGGCAGGTTCAAAAGTTTCAGTGCTCACAGTGATGGAGCTGTCATGAGTGCCTTCAATGTGATGATGTTCAAGGGACAGGGAGTTGGCCAACTTGAGTCCTGTCTTGGTGGTCAGACTGGTGGTGCCATCAAGTTTGGCTTTTAGAACCTCAAACTCAGAGACTGTGGTAGCTCCCAGACGGAAGACAAAGTCATCGTCAGCATAAAATCCAGCATTGGCATTCAGATTGATAATGTCAGACTTGAAGGACAGTTCTGTGATCAAGTTACCCACTGAGGGAATGTAGATTAGACCCATCATATCGACCAAGGGGCCTACTTGGCTTCTTTGGTAAACAATCTTGGCGTTGAAATCAATAGTCTGCTCAGTGGTAGTTAGAATGTTTTTCAGTCCAGTTTGTTCATACAAGTCAAGATCGCTAATCGCTGGGGTATGGAAGTCAACAAATGGAATATCAATCTCAGGAATACTGAGGGGCTTAGTCAGAAAAGCAATGTCTGCTTCCCCTTTTACAGCAGTAAGAACGACAAACTCCCTCTCATTGTTCTCCATAGAGAAGTTCCAGAATAATTTGTGCTGATTAAGACGGGCCAGAGCCACAGTGTTCATATGTTGTTTGTCAGGCCTGAAGGTTGCTGAGTAATCATTCTGCAGATCGATCTTGGCAGTAAGTGCATCATTTAAACTGAGCTGCGTGTTTCCGTTATTCTGAAAGATAAACACAACCTCCCTGGTACCAACAACAACATCAATCACATTGTTGAAGGATCCACTGACAAAACCAGTTAGATCTGTAGTCTGAGTAGCCTTCAGTTCAAGTTTCATGTCATGAAGATTGGCATTTACTGATCCCACCAAAATGCTGTTTTTTATCGTGGAGCCTTCTACTTCAGAACGAAAATCAGACTTGAAATAGCTGAATATGAGAAAGTCAACATTCATGGTCTGTTTCATCTTCAGAAGGAATGTATCTGTGTCACTACTTAAGGTGAGCATGAACGTACTTGGATTGATTGTGACTTCCACGTCACTCTTATGAGTGTTGTCGTGAGAGTTCAAGGTGGTAGTGCCCTGGTTTCCAACAGTTATTGTCACTGATGTGCCTTCCTGACGGGCCACACATTTTTGTGTAACAGATGTCTCACTCGTGAGGTCGATGAGAGGGAGGCTGAGAACATGTTTATAGGATGTGTCAGTACTGGCTGATAAACCACCCTTGGTGGCTAAGTAAGCTTCATTTAAAAGCTCAGCATTGTAATGTGCTGTTGTGGCCTTTACTGTGGTTTTGGCTGACGCCTGGGCTGAGGAGTCAGAAAATGTTACAGATGCATGATGGTCCACTGCAAGAAAAGCATGAGTGAATTTAAGGGTCTCAGCAGCAATCAGCTGATCCTTGGGAACAACAATGCGAGCAGTGGAATCCAGGTTGAAGTTAAGGATTTCAAGACTGAGTGATGTCCCTTGGGAAGTCGCAAAGGCTGTAAGCTGAGGAGTCTCATTTATGTCAAGAGAGGTTTGAACCTCAGCAGCATTCCTAATGGAGTAGATGGGGGTATTCACTTTAATCTCAAAACTTAGTTTACCAAAGCCTGGAATTGTGATGTCACTGGGAATTAATGGCAGCTTACTTGTCGGGAATTGGAGAGTTTTGATAAGTTTGTCTGCCGGAAAAACAGGCAGAAGAGGAAATGAGAACTCGGGTAAAGTGATCACAGGGAGTGAATATTCAGGAATGGAAGGAAGGTAGTTCATATTCAGGTCTCCAATTAAAGCATCAACATCAAACATTGTCATCTCAAAATTCAGGATGAAATCGATCAAGGCAATGAGCCTCTGTTTTATGTCATTCATTGAGATGGTTGTCGCTTGCACGGTATGCAACCCCAAGATGGTGAACTCTGGGATGTTCAGCTCTGTTGGTATTTCAAACTGGTGAAGATCACTCATGGTGAATGTCTTGGAAGGCACGACAAGATCAGTGAGAGGAATTCTGAAGGATGCTATGTTTAGCTGGGCTTTCTTCAGTTCTGTAATGAGCCCATCAATGATTTGCAAAAGCTCGCTGACAATCTTTTGGTCAGGTGCCAGCCTCTTAAAGATCTCAACCATATTGGTGAACGTCTCAGTGGCAAAGATTAGGAGGTCAGTATAACTCTTACTTGCCAACTGCAGATAAGAAGCAATTTCAGCATTGACATCCAGGTTTGAAATTCTCTGTTTTATAACTTCTGCAAAAACTTTCAGATTATCAAGAACAACCTGGTCAATGACATCTCGAACAGCTTTCACACTTTCTGAAATATTAATTTCTCTCAGTTGTTCCACGGAGCCTCTAAGAGACGATAAGACAAAATTGGCTAGATCTGTAGTTGCCTCAAGCTTCTGGGGGATTTCAAGAGACCTGAGCAGATCGTTCACATGAGATGTGTACTTGGCAATAATTTGATTGACATAATCCACAAAGTCATTATAATCAAATGACTTCAGGTTCTCCTCAATAATAAGGAGGTAGTCTTTTAACTGGATAACTACATCCTGAATCTCAGTTGATTTTAAATA
Organism: Hippoglossus stenolepis; assembly: GCF_022539355.2. NCBI lineage: Eukaryota > Metazoa > Chordata > Actinopteri > Pleuronectiformes > Pleuronectidae > Hippoglossus > Hippoglossus stenolepis. The sequence goes on from NC_061502.1 coordinate 15,721,101, forward strand.
GTTGATAGAATCCTCGAAGATTTGCATAAATTTGGAAG